>NC_141548.1:17290000-17477500 GCF_021556685.1 Rattus norvegicus | reverse complement strand
AGAAGAGAGGACGGAAAGAGATGGGGAACGTGAGAGAGAAAATGCACAAAAATATTTATGATTATGAAATCTGAACATGAGTTGAGCTACATAATGAGCAGGGCTCAGAGCCAAATGAAAACATATAGCTTCTTATTCTTGAGTTACAAGAATTTCTATACAGTAGCACAGAGCCCAGACAGTGTGTATAGATGTGGAGGGCTATGGAGTCATGTGCCATCCAGTTCATAAACTATGTGTACGCTACCTATATATGAAGTGATCATCTCTGAAATCAGTTGCCAAAGCATAGCAGGGACTTCTTGTAGGGATGCTGCATACCGTTCTAGACAGACAGCCCATGGAAACCCAGTGCCCAGGGCAGGAGGTAGCATGAATCAGCAGTATAATTCAGAGGTGGGGCCTCCTCTCTAACAAAGTCCTTCCTGGTCCCCATCTCCCTGTTTCAGGCACCTGCTCTCTGCACCCATGACACCGTTCAGTTTAGCGTTCACCTCATCAAGGTTTGATGCCACTGTATTAAAACTGACAGCGCTACTTAGAATCTACACCTCCTTAGGGACAGATACCAAGCCTGTGCCAGACGCCTGCCCTCTTGAGCCTCTTGGTTTACTGAGCAACACTATGGGAGCTTCTTTGCCTGGGTTCTACCATGAGTATTAACCAGCCCTTTCCTGTTCTAGATATGATCTCCAGTTTTTCAGGAATCTGGCAAATTCACAGCTTCTGCTGTCTTTATTTTTTCTAAAAGACTGAAAACATTCACCTAAGTTATAGAGAAGCATGATTTCCTAAAGAGGAAAATAAGGGAAAAAAACAAGTTAGGATCACTCATCACCAAAACCTTCGCTCAACTGTAGGATTGCTCATCACCAATTCTCTTCCACACCTATCCATGGAAAGTTCTAGGTCTTGATTTTGGGGTTTTTGTTTTTGTTTTTGTTCGTTTTATATGAGATAAGAAAATTTATATATTAAACTAGAATAATCTTAAAACATAGCAAAGGGATTCATGATGATGAGAATTCAAGAAGCATTTGAGGGTTTTTGAGTATATAAGAAAGATTAGTCACCAAAGTTCATTCTTTCTTTTTTCCAGATACACACTCTTTACTGAACAGACCCACTGCGTGGCCATGCCACTGAGCTCAGGCTAATGGCATCTGTGCAAATTAAAGTTAATTCTCTTCCGAAATGCATGCGCCTTCCTTCTCATTCTTCCCCTTCTGCTAGCTACATGCAAATAGCATCATGGGCCTAGGGGAAGGCGGAAAAACAAAATGAGAAAAACCTGGATTCCTAAATCATCCCAAGAGGAAAGCTCCATTGCCAGGAGCAACAATACCAGGCTGCTACATGAATGAAGATGAACTCCCTCTGTTTAGGCAGCATTATCCTTTGCAGTCTCTGTACCAAAGACCTTAGCAAACAAAGCACGTTAAACAGAAGAATCCCATGTCCTACCTGGGACATTCTGTTGTGCTGGAAGAATGGAGGGTTGAAGACTAATGAGTTTGAAACATGAATATGTAGAGAGAAAACCATGGGAAAGAGGAGAATGGAGAGAAGTGGAAACACAAGACACCCACCTGACCATCAGTTAGCAGTTTATATGTGTATGAATGTTTTGTCTGTGCACCATGTACATGTGGGGTGCCCTTGGGGCTCAGAAAGGGTACTGTCCTGCTTAGGTTTTGGCATTTTATTGGCATACTTTAAACAATTAAAAATAAGATGGTGGTAGTGATTGATAATGATGAAAATGATGATGATAATAACAAGAGAAGGAATTCCTGCTGGTCTAAAAATGGGAAATATGGCAGAATCTGAAAGACTAATGACAAAATGAGTCAAAACATTTACTTATGTTGGAAATTGAAAAATTCAAGGAACAAACTTCACTGATTGCAACTTTGATCTTATGACTCATTCAACTGAAAATTAAAACATAATAAGGAAACAAATATATCAATAATCTTTATTTAAGGGTAACCAGATGCTTAATAAGTTCTTCCTGAATGATTATTCCATGTAATGAATGAAAAAGAATGAAGAATTAGAGAGCTAATATTTTATAACTCCTGTTGGAACAAGGCTTTTTCATCCAGAATGAGGTCATTATTTTCATGGACAATGAGGCTATGCATGTGAGGTTGATGGGTAGACCCTATGACAGCACATATAAGCATGATGGCTGGATAATGTCATCACACATGCAAGTGTGATGAGTGGGTAGTCAGACCATATGTTAAGCATGAAAAGATAATGTGTGACCAGTGAGATCACACATATATGTGTGATGGATGGGCAGTGAGGCCACATATGTAAGTGTAATAAACGGATTGTGAGACTCGGCATGTAAGTACAATAAGTCAACTATGGGACTACACATGTGAAATGGGGAATCTGATTTCAGATGGGCTCACAACATCTGAATCTACAAATCCATCATATTTTTACATAAAGGGACATATTTCATTATGTGATTTCTTTTTTTTTTTTTACTGTAATGTTAAAGTAGAGTCAAAGCACCAATTATGAAGTCTTCTGGCTTAGAAACATCTAGAAAATCTAATCCAAGCTATAGTCAAAATACCAGGTATAGAGGTGGTGGACCTAAGGTGCACTCTCCTTGGCACCTTGACATTTGAAAGCACACTGAAGAAGGCAGGTCTCATTACTCTCCACTCTTCTGCCATGAAGCATCTCATAAAACCTAGAGAGGACATTGTTTTTATTCCCTGAAACAGACCATGCACTCTTACATAAGACAAGTCCCTGGAGGACCCCTTATCCCTGAAGACATGAGGACAGGAAGATATTGAACAGACAAATAAGCCCTGCTTAATTCCTCACAGTGTATCTCAGATCATAAACATTTTGCCTCAACGTGCCACTCCTTGAATATCTACTATTTTACCAAACCTAGCATAACACTCACTACACAGGTTGCCCTAGGGGTATTTATTTCCTTGCTGAAAACTGCTAGACCTCACAAAAATTAAACGTGCATGATTTTTCTCTTAATAAAGTAACTTTTGGTATAGATTTCTCAGCCATGAACTTAAGATGCAAAGAAAAAAAATAATTCTTAACCCTACAAAAGGCAAAGCTAAATACTCATACCCAATCCATTACAAACAACAAATTTTCTGGTTTTGCCCACAAGTAACTGGCATTCATTTCAGGGATCTGACGCTTAGCCTTTTGACGTTGTTACATACACGGGCCAACTTCACTAACTATGGTGATTATGTGATCACAGTTTCAATATATCCCGATCTCAACGTTTAAAATATAAAAATAGGGAAACTTTAGAAATGTATGAAGAAGGGACTAGAAAGATGGCTATGCAGTTAGGAGTGAATACTGCTCTTGCAGAAAAGCTGCGTTTACATCATAACCACACATAACTCCAGATCCAGGAGGTATTCAGGTACACATGTGCTTGTATACACACACACACACACACACACACACACACACACACACACACATACATCCACAACCACACATGGTATACCTATAGAAATACATAAATATAGAAATGTCTCTGAGGAAAAAGATAAGAGACGATGTGACTGCCGCAAGGATGTTGGCAGAATGAGATTTTTCTGCCATCACCGGACGGACCCCTGATTGTTCTGCAGGTATCTTTGCCTCTTCTTCCTCTCGGGTTATTCTTAGCTTCCATGTTTCACTGGCTAAAATGCTTGCATTTTTCCCTTCAAGTTGCATAGTTAACAAATGACAGGCCCTCAAGACGCTTTTGATGGATGTTTGTTGTATGAATAATAATTATGCAAATCTCAAACCAAAAAAGAAATATAACACATGCAAAGAGGTGGAAAATGGCTAAAGCCCTTCTGTACACAGTTTTTGGAAGCTAGTCTGGGAAAATTTATCAAGGAGTTGTGTGTGACCCTTTTTCCAATGTAGAGTCAAAATTCATGAGGCAAGGCAGAAGTTATACAGCATGTAATGATGGGTAAGAAGCACATCTGCTCTGTGGAGCTGCTCTCCATACAAAGGTTCTGGTAATTTCCATATACCATCAAAAGATAAAAGCCTGAGAAGACAAGGGAAGGTGTGTCATCTTTGAGCCTAAGTATAGCTTTTCTTCCAACCCCTGTCCAGAGAGAGCTTTATGAATATTCACACTAAATGGTAGTAGCGGTGTATTTTGCATTGTTAAACTCCTTAGGACATAAGATATATATGAATGGCCCTGAGACATCTCTCATCATTTATTGACTTTATCCCGAGTTATTCCAACTATATTCCAAATATATATTTCAAGTATCTCACTTGGCTTTTTACCAGAGATGCCACAGCTGGTTGATGCAGTGGCCTGAAGCTATCCCTCTAAACATGCCGAAGCATCCTGCAGTAACTGCTTCAATGCAGTCTCAGGATTAAGAGTACAAGCCTGGTAACCAGTACCACCCCAAGCAACATCTCATCTAAGGCTCATACTGACAGCTATGGTAGGCCAATCCTAGAGACTATCTTTTTAATCTAAATACAACAGTGTTGTACAATCTATGATGAAGTTTCAAAGCACATGTGCGCGCGCACACACACACACACACACACACACACACACACATACACACCTCACCTCACACACATCTCCAGTGTGCCCCAAACAGATATTCTTACAAAAGTGTAAAGGGAGGAGCCTCTCTAACTGGTTATCCATTACCAAGTGGTCAGTTGTGAGGTCATTCACATACAGGTAATGTTGTATGGACACAGGAGGTTGTATTAATGTATTTAGCTGTGTTATATATTTATGTATTTTATATATAATTGATATATGATTGCAATCAATCAGATATATAATAATATATAACTGATTAAGGATTCGTGTGGGAGGACTGAGCCCATCGTAAGTGGTGTTACCACTGGGCAAATGGTCCTGAGCTGTATGAGAAAGCAGGCCAAGAATACCGTGAGAACTGAGCCAATAAGCAGCAAACATCCATATGTATAATGCATATATGTGTATATATACGTATTTATGTATTTATATGCATACATATATCAAGAATCTTAAAAGGAAGGCATGAATTTAGAAATCAAAGACTACATGTAAGGGTTAGAAGGGAAGAAAGAGAAGGGAGGATTATGCAATTATAATTTCAAAACAAAAAATGCAAAATTTAAAAATGTAAAGAAAATGTGTCTCTGGAAAAACAGATGAAAAATAAAAGCACTCAATGTAAAAGTCCAAATCTGTTGTTACATTCCGTAGACGAATGTATTCTCTTGAATTGTATGAGTTTTTAATCCTTCCTCTCCATTTCTGTGCTTAGTTTGACACACAGTGGCACCAGGACAGGGACAGCCTTTTTAGTGATGCTTTGCTACATTAAATTGTTAGCCCTATGCACAGAGCAACCATGGATTACACAGGTTCCCAGGCCCTCCCATCTGAGAGGCTAATTATAACTGGAGATGCTAGTTAACCTTATATTTGGGGAAAAAAATGATTGTTAGCTCTTACATTTATCCTAAAAACCACCCGTCCATGGGCATACCATGTTGAGCAATGTACATGGGCATGCTTCTGTATTTCTGTAATGTCAGAATTCATGTGGAACCAATAAATATGCATGAGCTGTGTCATTTTATTGGGTAAAGCTTACCAAGTGCGCTGGTTAGTCTGTGTCAACTTGACACCAGCTAGAGGTCACTTGGGAAGAGGAAACCTCAGTTGAAGCATTGCCTCCCTCAGATGGTCCCGTGGTCACATGTGTTGAGGCATTTTTTTGACTGATGATTAATATGGGAGGACACAGCCCTCGGTGAGTGGAACCACCCCTGGGTAGGTGGTCCTGAGGTAGATAGGAAAGCAGACTGAACAAGCCATGAACACCATGCCAGTAAGCAGCAGACCTGCATGGTCTTTACTTCAGCTTTTGCCTCTGGTTCCTGCCTTTAATTCCTACCCTGAATTCTCTCAAAGATGGAATGATTTGGAATTGTGAGCCAAATAAACCATCCCCCCCCCAAGTTGCTTTAGGTATTTGTGTATTATCCCAGCAACAGAGAAGCAAAGTAGGACAAACCTGGTAACCCCAATTTCCTTCAATACCATGGTGGTTGGTAACCGCAGATTCTTTTCCACTATTCATAATTACTAACTCTCAGATCACACCTTATACACCACACAGATACATATCACATGCACACATATACACATACACACACACACACACTTTCCACATGCATATGCACTACATACACTCCTCAGACACACACAGACACACACATGCGCACACTTAGGTACACACATGCACACACAGAGGTACACACAGACACACATGCGCACACATACAAACAGACTCACAGACACATACTCACATACACATACAGGTTTGCAGTTCGCAGAGTTAAAAATGTCACGCTTCAAGAAGGCTTTATGGAAGGTTGAGAGCGACACAACTGTCAAGAGAGTCAGTACAGGTGGTTAGATGAGAGAGTCAAGGCAGAGTCTCACAGCAGGCCTGGGCCTTAGAAAAGAGGCAAGCACCCGCACTGGACCTTCCAGGACAGCGCGGACAAACAAGGTACCTATAGATGGACAAACGGCTGGAGTGATTATTATCATAATCTCAGTGCACATGGGCCATGTCAAGCAATGGGGACCATGCTGAAATAACTTCCTCAGAGTTTTCTCTTGATCCCTGGACAGATGCGCTGTGAGGTGAGGTGACACGTCAGCGAGGCTGTAGAGGCAGCAATGCTTTCTCAAGAGTTCTGCTCTCTTTGGTTTTATGTTATCCGAGTGAACATGAGGTTTACTTTGTTGGTCGGGTGTGCTTGGTAAGTTTGGGATGTGGCTTTTCTAACTTGGACTCAGGCTGACCATGTCTGCCAAGCCGCATGCACATCTTTGTAGATGCTGCCTTGAGAAGTCGCACAGCACTCAGTCCCTCCCAGGAGGTCCTGGGCAGGTGGGTGTCTATTCTGTCTCTGGATTCATACTAAAAACGAAGCCAGCAAGTCACAGCCTGAAGGCCACTGCTTCACGCTGCTTAGAGCAGGGTACGGTCTGATAAATCAGATATGAATTCCAAAGTCAATAACCACACAAAACTTGGGAAATTCACACTGCTTATATTGTTACAGCTGTGGTATTGGGGTGGGGAGTTGTGGGGACCATGGACTACATTCTATCACCCAGAGAACAGTAGTAATTGTGAAGAAAGTCAAAGACGACAAGAAATACCAGGCTGCCCCTCCCCATTTTCTACAGAGAAATACTGATTCTTAAATCCATCCTGAAAAGTGAGTAGCTTCTGGGGAGACTGAAAAATACATAAGAAAGCTCAAATAGAAGGTGCTACACTGAGTTCTTCATCCTGCCATGCCTCCTGAGAAGTTCTCATTTAAATAACATGTACAATACACTCCCGCAAATATGTTCTGGGAGGAAGGGGGGTGGAAGAATCTTCAATCTTTTTTCTCAATGTACCCTAGAGTCCCAAGTTGGTCTTTTTATTTGTAAGCTGCCACAGCTCATGTGGCCTTAGCATGAGTTTGTATCTGTGTGTGTCAGGTCCACAGATTCTCTGGCCACTCAGGAAATTAATGAGGGAGGGGAAGGAAGGGCATAATACGGAGGAGAGAAATTACTCAATAGAGAGTCAGCAATCCAGAGCAAACCCAATTTGAAGGAAACAATTAGAAAATGGCCCAGGTCCCAAATCAATAAGTGGAGGTTGCTGTAGGCAGTGAACATAATGGCTGATAATGAGACTAAACTGCAGGTAAGCAAAGCCCGGAATGGGGTGCTCCTCGGTGTCCCTCTGGCTGAGGACGGGGTCATCCATCAGGAGGCTGGAAAAGGCAAGTCGGAACATGCTTCTCCTGCCTACCAGGCACTGGATGTCATTGCCTGCAGGAGTAAACATCGTTGGTGTGGCTTCCAAATCTGATCAATAAAGTCCTCACAACCTGCTTGGAGACAAGCCTGAGGACAGTCCCAAAAGGAAAAGGACCTCTTGCAGAATATGCAGTGTCCTCTAAGGGCTTTGGAACTGAACTTCCCATTAGCTCTAATGGAGGCTGTGCTAATAAATTCCCTCAGCTCTGGGCTGAACAGGTGTAATTCAGTAATGCGGCTGTAATTGAGTGATGTCGACTAGGTGTAATTTGTAATGTTTTACTAGTAAATTATCTCATTTTTTCCCTGCAAAAATGGTATCTGTGATTCAATGTGGTAAGTTGTTTTAAAGGCTGACACACACTACTAATACACAGATCATTAATTGATGGAAATGCTAATAGTCACATCAGCTAAGAATTACCTTAGCTGCTTCTTCCTATACTATTAACCTTTTAAACATAACAAGCTCTGGTTTCAAACCAGCAAATGTTTTAGATGTGTAGCTCACATCCACAGACACTTAGTCTAGAACTCTCAGGAGAGGGGCTCTCCTTCCCTGCACTGCTCCCATGCCAGGTCCATGTTGACACCTCTGAACTGAGGAAAAGGCCTGACTGCTGAAAGCCAAATGTCTCCTCTGCCATTTTCATGTCAGAGAGTGACCTATTGTCTCTCAAGTCGCAGCCACAGCCACGGCCACAGCCCCTTCTAAAGATAAAAAAAGAAATAAACAAACCCTTTGTTCTCAGACCCACAGGTAAAATTATTCTTCTGAGCCTACATGACCACCCCTGTTATTACCATCCTGGTGCTACCCTTTGGACCCCACACAAATGCCAGTTTCTAGCCACTGACCACAGTTAAAGGCCCATAAATGCTTGGGGTTCAATGGCTCACCTCCTCAAGGAGAACTTTACCTATCTCTCACTAAAGTGCAGTCCATGTGCATACTGTCACTGTACACATTTTTCTTTTCGTGTGCTAACCATGGTTGTATCTCTCTCCCACAGAGACTATACCGTCCACATAAGATTATTTTAAAATCTGCTAGCAAGCAGATAGTATGTATATCTGAAGTAAGAATTAATGAATATGAAGAATAATGGATGACTGGTTGGATGGAAATCCCTGTGTGTTTCCCTTTCCTTGCATCTGTCCTCCCTATCAAAGCAATGTTTTTCTCATGTAGACAAATAACATCTGTGTACATGGAGGGGGAAGGCTACCTGATACAGGATGGAGAGTTAAAGTCTCAGATAAACTAAAATGAATTTCTTTTACTTCCGGTTAGAACAGCCTTCAGGCTTCCCTAGAAGCTGAAGCTCATGGTGTCTTCTTACATCTGTCTGTCAGTCTCCTGGTCCTCATTAAGTTCCTGTCATGGTGGTCATTGGCAGAATATCTGGAGCAGAGGCAAAGGATATTAAGGACCAAGTGTCCTATAGTTTCTTTGCTGATCTGCATGTGACTGCAGTTCTGCATTATTGAAAGATGGATGCCACCCTTGGGGAGCTCAAAGCCTATTTGGAAATGAAGCAAATGAAGAAAAGCTGTCCAGGACTGTGGGTTTGATCCTGAGTATAAAGTACATGCTATACAAATAGAAGGACCAGAGTTTGAATCCCCAGCACCCATGTAAAACCGGATGTGGTAGCACATATCTATAATCCTAGTGTTCTTTTGATAAGATGTGAACAGAGATAGGACAGGTTCTGAAAGTCTGTGGTGAAGCTAGCTTGGCTTATATAGCAGTATACAACAAAGACACCCTTTCTGAAACAAGGAGAAAGTCACAGACCTGAAGTTGGCCTCTGACCTACACACATACTCCGTGGCATATACACATAGACACACATAAAAACAAAACAAAACACACACAGAAAGAGAGAGAGAGAGAGAGAGAGAGAGAGAGAGAGAGAGAGAGAGAGAAAGGTTCCATATGGTAGTCTGCAGAATGGGCCTGTGATAGAATTTCAACCAAAAGTTATCAAAAAAGATAAGAAAGGACATGTCATATTCATCAAAGGAAAAATTTACCAAGATGAACTCTCAATCCTAAATATTTAGGCTCCAAATGAAAGGGCACCTATATTAATAAAAGAAACTCTACTAAAGCTCAAAGCACACATTGCATCTCACACAATAATAGTAGGAGATTTCAACATCCCACTCTCATCAATCAATGGACAGATCATGGAAACAGAAATTAAACAGAGACATAGAGAAACTAATGGACGTTATGAACCAAATGGTCTTAACAGATATTTACAGACCATTTCATCCTAAAACAAAAGAATATACCTTCTTCTCAGCACCTCATGGTACCTTCTCCAAAATTGACAATATAATTGGTAACAAAATAGGCCTCAACAAATACAAGAAGACTGAAATAATCCCATGCATCCCATCAGATCACCAAGGACTAAGGCTGGTCTTCAATAACAACAAAAATGGCAGAAAGCCCAAATATACATGGAAGTTGAACAACGCTCTACTCAATGATAACTTGGTCAAGGAAGAAATAAGGAAAGAAATTAGAGACTTTTTAGAATTTAATGACAATTAAAGCACAGTATACCAAACTTATGGGACATAATGAAAACAATGCTAAGAGGAAAACTCATAGCTTTGAGTATCTCCAAAAAGAAACTGGAGAGAGCATACAATAGCACCTTGGCAACACACTTAAAGGCTCTTGAATAAAAAGAAGCAATTACACCCAAAGGAATAGATGGCAGGAAATAATCAAACTCAGGGCTGAAATCAACCAAGTAGAAACAAAGAATCAACAAAACCAGGAGCTGATCTTTTGAAAAAATCAACAAGATAGATAAACCCTTAGCCAGACTAACCAGAAGGCACAGAAAGACTATCCAAATTAATAAAATCATACATAACAACAGAATCTGAGGAAATAAAAAAACCTTCAGATCCTACCACAAAAGCCTATATTCAACAAAACTAAAAAAAAATCTGGATGAAACACAATTTTCTAGATGGATACCAGGTACCAAAATTAATCAGGATCAGATAAACCATCTAAACAGTCCCATAACCCCTAATGAAATAGAAGTAGTTTCTATTTCAACTAACCAAAAATATAAGCCCAGGGCCAGATGGGTTTTGTGGCAAATACTATCAGACCTTCACAAAAGACCTAATACCAATACTGTCCAAACTATTCCACAAAATAGAAACAGAAGGTACATAGACACACATACAAACACAACACAACACAACACAACACACACACACACACAAAAGAAGAAAAAAAGGAATACTACTCAATTCCTTTTATGAAGCCAAAATTATGCATATACTTAAACCATATAAAGACCCAACAAAGAAAGAGACCTTCAGACCAACTTCCCTTATGAATATAGATGCAAAAGTACTCAATAAAATTCTTGTAAACCGAATCCAAGAACACATCAAAATGCTCATCCATTATGATCAAGTAGGCTTCATCCCACAGATGCAGGGATGCTTCAATACATGGAAATCTATCAATGTAATCCACTATGTAAACAAACTCAAAGAAAAAAATCACATGATTATCTCATTAGATGCTGAGAAAGCATTTGACAAAATTCAACAACCTTTCATGTTCAAAGTTTTGGAAAGATCAAGAATTCAAGGCCCGTACATAAACATAGTAAAAGCAATACACAGCAAACCATTAGCCAACATCAAACTAAATGGAGAGAAACTTGAAGCAATCCCACTAAAATCAGGGACTAGTCAAAGCTGCCCACTCTCTCCCCACTTATACAATATAGTATTTAAAGTCCTAGCCAGAACAATCAGACAACAAAAGGAGGTCAAAGGGATACAAATTGGAAAGGAAGAAGTCAAACTATCACTATTTGCAGGTGATATAATAATATACTTAAGTGACCCCCAAAATTCCACTAGAAAACTCCCAAACCTGCAAACAGCTTCAGCAAAGTGACTGGATAAAAAAATAACTCAAAAAAAATTAGTAGCCTTCCTCTACTCAGAGGATCAATGGAATAGAATTGAAGACCCAGAAGTGAACCCACACACTTATGGTCACTTGGTCTTTAACAAAGGAGCTAAAACCATTCGGAGGAAAAAAAGATAGCATTTTCAAGAAATGGTGCTGGTTCAACTGGAGGTCAAATGTAGCAGAATGCAAATAGATCCATTCTTGTTGTTCTTTACAAAGCTCAAGTCTAAATGGATCAAGGATCTTCACATAAAACCAGATAAACTGAGATTAATAGAAGAAGAAGTGGGGAAGAGCCTTGAACACATGGTCACTGGGGAAATTTTCCTGAACAGAACATCAATGACTTATGTTCTAAGATCAATAATCAACAAATGCGACTTCATAAAATTACAAAACTGTAAGGCAAAGGACACTGTCATTAGGACAAAACAGCAACCAATAGATTGGAAAAAGATCTTTCCCAATCACACATCTGATAGAGGGCTAATATAAAGTATATATAAAGAACTCAAGAAGTTAGACTCCAGAGAATCAAATGACCCTATTAAAAAGTGGGGCACAGGGCTAAACAAAGAATTCTCAGCGGAGGAATATAGAATGCCTGAGAAATACTTAAAGAAATGTTAAACATCTTTAGTCATCAGGGAAATGCATATCAAAACAACCCTGAGATTCCACCTCATACCAGTCAAAATTGCTAAGATCAAAAATTCAGGTGACAACAGATGCTGGCAAGGATATGGAGAAAGAGGAACACTCCTCCGTTGTGGTTGATATTGCAAACTGATACAACCAGTCTGGAAATCAGTCTGGAGTTTCCTCAGAAAACTGGACATAATATTACCTGAGAACCCAACTATACCACTCCTGGGCATATGTCCAAAAGATGCTACAACATTTAACAAGGACACATGCTCCACTCTGTTTATAGCAGCCTTATTTATAATAGCCAGAAGCTGGAAAGAACCCAGATGCCCTTCAACAGAGGAATGGATACAGAAAATGTGGTACATTTACACAATAAAATATTACTCATTACTATTAAATATAAATATCACTATTAAAAATAATGACTTCATGAAGTTCACAGGCAAAATGGATGGAACTAGAAAATATTCTGAGTGAGGTAACCCAATCACAAAATAACACACATGGTATGCATTCACTGATAAGTGGATATTAGCCCAAAAGCTCAGAATATCTAAGGTACAATCCACAGACCACAAGAAGCTCAAGAAGAAGGAAGACCAAAGTGCAGATGGCTCAATTCTTCTTAAAACGTAGATCAAAAATATTCATAGGAGAAGATACAGAGGCAAAGTTTGGAGCTGAGACTGAAAGGAATGGCCATTCAGAGCCTGCCCTACCTGGAGATGCAGCCCATATACATACAGCCACCAAACCCAGACAATATTGCTGATGCCAAGAAATGAATGCTGACAGGAGTCTTATATAGCTGTCTTCTGAGAGGCTCTGCCAGAGCCTGACAAATACAGAGGCAAATGCTTGCAGCCAACCATTGAACTGATGACAGCTTCCCCAATGCAGGAGTTAGAGAAAGGGTTGAAGGAGCTGGAGGGGTTTGCAACCCCATAAGAACAACAATACCAACCAACCAGAGCTCCCAGCGCCTAAACCACCATCCAAAGAGTACACATGGTCAGACCGATGACTCCAGCTGCACATGTAGCAGAGGATGGCCTTGTTGGGCATCAATGGGAGAAGAAGCCCTTGGTCCTGTGAGGCTAGAGGCCCCAGTATAGGGGAATGTCACAGCAGAGAGGCGGGTAGGGATGGATGGGTGGGTGAGGGAACACCCTCATAGAAGAAACAGGAAGGGGGATGGGAGAGGAGGTTGGGAAAGTGAAATGTAAACAAAATATATCCAATAAATAATATTGATTTATATATACATATACATTTATGTATATATATATATATACATATATGAACGAGGACCTTTCCCTTTTTCAACAGATCTTTGTCAGCTCCTATGTAAGGCAGTGGGAAATCTGCAATATGTAAATCCATGCCCACTGTCACCTGAATTTCCATTTAATGTTAGAAACATTAAAGCAAAAGCAAAGCAAAGAAGCCATGATGATGAGTATACTGAAGGAACATGGGACCAAGTAAGAAAGAGGCTGGGCTAGCGGGAGGACTCCCTATAGAAGGTTCTCAGGTGGGGACTTCTGGCAATAAGTTCAAACAACACCCTCAGTGCAAAAAGCTAGGGAGCCATACAGAGTCCCATTAAAACCACATTCCTAGTAGGGAATACAGACTTGTCCACCGAGAAGGGAGTACTGAGACACATCACCTTAGAATGACGTCTTCACGCATGTTCCTGCATGTCTTGAATTTTCTGTTCTTACTTTGTTTTGGGTTCTGGTTTTATTTGCAAAGTAAGTCTTACTATGAATCTCAGGCTGTCCTAGAACTCAGTGTGTGATTCATCCTGGCCTTGAACTCATAATCCTTTTGCCTTAGCCTACCAAGTACATGCAGGAGTATATCACCATGCTCAGATCTGTCAATATTTCTGAGGGGCCCTTTGAAAGTTTGTAGTTATTTAGATAGGATTAGGTAAGTGCCAGGTAGCTGCTGAAGCAGATGAAGGCCACCTGAGACACGGACGCTAGACATTTGTTGGCTTGTACTTTTGAGAGATCTGATTTGTTCCCACACCCAATTCCAGGTGCTGTGGAAACAAATGAACTGCTGGGGTAATGATAGGCTGATGTGTAAGGGAAATCCAGTCACCGTACAGTTCTAGGTAATAGAGATATGATGAGCTTCCTGAAACCTTTGACATAACACACATCTCTATGCTGATATTTCCAGAGGTGATTCTGTTTACCCAAACAATATTATTTATTATGTTAAAGTAATATTGCTAATTTGTACTCGGTTTTGACATTTTGATTGCATTTAATTTGTAAGTGTTCTTGCTTAATATTTATTTAAGAATTGTACATGTAAATTCATACCTGGTTTTTAAAAGTGTAAATAGTGTTCTGTTCAGAGAGTCTTTCCCTGTGCTAATGAGATCCAGGCTCTTCCTCCCTCTCTCTTCTATCATATTCACTGTATGAGGCTTTTTGCGGACATCTTTGATCCTCTTGGACTTAGGTTTCATGAAGGATGATAAGTATAGAATTATTCATATTCTTTTACATACAGCCATCCAGTTTGGGCAACACCATTTGTAGAGGATGCTGTCTTTTTTCCCAGTGTTTATTTCTGGCTTTTTATATAAGGTGTCCATAGGTGTGTGGAGTTATCTGAGTCATCCGTTCTATTCCATTAATCAAGATGTCTGTTTTTGTGCCAATACCATGCAGTCTGTTTTATTACAACACCTCAATAATACATCTTGAGTCCAGGGCTAGTGAATCTCCAACAGTTCCTTCATTATTCAGGGCTGCCTTAACAGCACAGGGACAAAGAAGGACAATCAGTATATGGAACATCACAAAACTGAAAGGCTTCTCCACAGTAAAGGGGATGATCTTTGGAACAATGTGGCAGCCAGGAAAATGGCAGAAGATTTTTACCAACTGTAGATCTGATAAAGACTAATATCCAAAACACATAAAGAACTCAAAAAAAAAAAACTAGATATCAAGAAAACAAATAACCCAATTAAAAAATGATAACAAGTCTAAACATAGAATTCTCAATAAAGGAAATTCAAATGGCTGAAAAAAAAAACATTTAAAGCAATGTACCTGCCCAGGAACTCTCAGGATTAGTGAAAGGAAGACACACACACACACACACACACACACACACACACACACACACACAAGCATACAAACACGCGAACCACACACCAGTTAATTTTAATATGCCTTGACTAGCTCAAAGGCTGGGCAGTTCTAATCCTTCCTACTGCCAGCAAACATTCCCCTCCAATACTTCTGAGTTAACATCTTTTAAAATCTATATTTTATCTCTGCTACCCCAATTAAAATTGGAGAAGTGGCTCTTATTTATGACCACCTTCCCTGATTCTTACATGTCATCAGGTCTCTAGGTCTGGTCTTTCTTCTTCCTCAGCATGGCCATCTCTCCTCCCTTCCTTTCTCCCAGTTCCTAGGCCCTGCTAATCTCCAATGTCCCACCTCAGTCTACCTTCCCATCAATTGGCCATTGGCCTTTTATTGATCAATCAAAAACTATTTGGGGACAAGGATCTTCAGCATTTGGACACATAGATTCCTAATTTGGGGGTCTGGATTCATTCATAGCATTAGAACCAATCCCCAACTTTCACTCATATGTGGGTATTAGCTGTGAAGTCAATGATAACCAAGCTACAATCCATAGAACCACGGGTAGGTATGGAGTATCCGAGTAGGAGCAGAAAGATCTCCCTGGGAAAGGGAAATAGAACAGTTATAAATTGATGGGGCAAGACAATGAAACAGGGGGTCAAGTGAGAAAGGGAAGTTATAGGAGGGGATATGGGCAAGAAGAGCTAAGGAGGAGTAGTAAGTAGTACTTTAGAAAGTAGGAACTTCCTAAAATACATACACATACACATACACATACACATATACATACACATACACACATATATATATATACATATATACATATGATACAGATAAAGATACAGATACAGATACAGATATACAGATACAGATACAGATGATACAGATACAGATACAGATACAGATACAGATACAGATACAGATACAGATACAGATACAGATACAGATACAGATACAGATACAGATGAAGGCAATCTAAATGAAATCACCCAATTATGGGGAAGATAGATTCCCAAGTGGCTATTTCTTGTCCCCAAATGAAGCATCCTGTCTCAAGACTGGATTACACCTAGAGCTGTTGGCCAAAGGGGGCTGATGGGACTTCCCAAACAACCCATGCTATAACCCAAGACTACTTTTCTCTCCATAAAATGACGATCAGTCCGCATTGCTGAAGGCAACATTACCATGACCCATTGAACACGGAGATGCCCAGCCCGCACCTACTTAGACCACTCATCCCTACGTTCCAGCTTTTTGGTACAGGGAAGTATTCTGCATGCTACCAAAAAAGAAATGAAGATACCAACCCAGCCATCAAGCCTTTACCTACAAAAGTGTGCCACCTATAAGATATACCAGGGCAGTAGCAGCACAAAGCTTATAGGAGTAACAAACCAATAATCAAGTTGACTTAAGGACAGCTCCACAAGATGGAATCCATACCTGACAGGGCTTAAGTGACCAGGAATCTGAGACTATATGGGCTAGGGTCCTACAGTAAAATCAAATAATATTAGTCTTCAAAAGAAGAGAAATATACAAGTGATAAAATGACTCATAATGGCATTCTGTTATGCTCATAGGTCAGTGCCTTGTTCAGCCATCATCAGTCACTTCCTACTGCAGCAGATGGGAACAAATACAGAGACCCACAGTCAGACATTACATAGAGAGTGAGAGACCTGCTAACACCCCACCCTGAATAGGTCTTCATCAAATTCCTCCCCTCAGAGACCCCCAGGGAATAGGATGGGGAACGAGCCAGAGGGTGTGGAGGGCACCAAGGAAATAGGCCCTCTAAATCACCACGAGAAAGTCTCATATGAGCATACAGAGACAGGAACACCAAGCACAGGGCCTGCCCCAGGTCCTCGGCTGCAGATGCTATGGCTTCCAGTTAGTGTTTTTATATGGCTCCTGAGTGTGGAAACAAGGGGGTCACTGATTCTTGTCCCTCCTGTTCTTCTGTTGGTTTGTCTTGTCTAACTTAGTATGATCATTTTTCTTTTATCATATTATATTTGATTTTGGTGTGTGTGTGTGTGTGTGTGTGTGTGTGTGTGTGCATACACATATATATGAAATGAATAAATGAGAGAGAACCTAGTAACTATGGTAAAAGTTAACAACTGTCACTTATATCTGGTGCTGGAGAGAAAGTCAGTATATTCTGATGGAGTAACACTAGATATGTCAACTACTACTGGCCAGGCTTCATGTTCAGGGGTCAAGTACAATGGACTTCACAGTTTTCTTATGTGCTTTTATTTGAATATAATTTTGCTTTAGTTTCTTTCCGGGGGGGTGGTTTTCTTCTTGGTTGGTTCTTCTTTGCTTTCTTGGTTTGAGGAGTTGTTGTATTGGGTTCTCATATTTGGAGATGGCTCATCAGGTAAAGTCGTTGCCCCACAAACTTAAATAACTGAGTTCAGATCTCTAGGACCCACACTAAAAATCTGGTCAGACTTGCTGCCTCTGTAACCCAAACAGTGACTGGCACATTTGTTGAGAGACTGTGTCCCAAAAGTCAAGATGAAGAGCCATCAAGGAAGACTCCACACATATGGACACGTGGGCATACACACACACACACACACACACACACACACACACACACACACACACACACGAAGCAAAACAAATCCATCTCCACATAGTTTACTATGGTTTCTTCTCACAGCTTTGGATTGAAAAAATGGCCGAAAAAAAGTGTGACCAAGAATTAGGTCAACTCTAAGTTCTGGGAAAGGCTTTCCTGTCAGAGAACTTGATAAAACTAACAGTTGAAGGGAAGAACAGTAGCCAAAGAGTAACCTCCCACAGAGCTCGGCCTCAGCGAGTTCTTTGATGTTATGGACAAATGTAAACATGAAATGTTTACGCTTTGAGGCTGTTGGGAGAATTTACTTATACATAAGCCTCACAGGCCTTTTATAGTTAGCCTGGCATTCATTGCCAACCACATTTTGTTTCACATTTTATTACATGTTTCTAATTTTGCATGCATATGTGGATGTGGGTGGCTGTGAACTTGTCACAGTGTGCATATTTACATGGACAAGACCCTAGACTACATACTGGACACAGAAAAATTAATTCATGCATGCATGAATGGTCCAAAGGGAGGGAGAAGTCATTATCCTCAGACAATGAAAGCTTTTTTGGACAATGAGGCTGTTCATTTTTTTCCCACGGAAAGTAGTGAAATACCTTGAATAGCTTCAAAGTGAAGAGAACCATCTAATTATGGGAGCCTACTTGTACTTATGTTTAAAGAATCTCTATATGTTTTATCATGTTTTTAGAATTATTCAATCAAAGCAACATTTTCATTTGTAAACACACATTCTCCTTGAAGCTGGTGGTTACATAGACTTTAAATGTTTCAACAGATTTTTGAGTCCGTCAACCCATTTCAAGTGAGACAATTGACAACTGTCTTTGAAGCAAGGAGATATTAGCTGTCAGGTGTGGGATGCTGGAGGGACTGGGTAGCTCTGTCCTTTAGAATAGCTGGAGAGAACGCTGCCTGGCTCCATTGTAAGCAATAGTAAAAACAGACATTGGGAGACACATCTCTATACTTGGGAAAGGAGTCCTAGCAGCCAAAGGAACATAGCCTCAGATGGGAGCTGTCTTCCCATGGTAGCCTACTGCTACAACAGGGATCTCTTGTCTGTCTGTGGTCTTGAATAGGAGCCATAGCACAGCCTGCAAGTCATCACCTCTTCTCCAGGTGCAATAAAGTTCATGCCCAGGCATTGCCTTGGACCCTAGGTGTGGGAGTAATAACATGAACTCTGGTTTCTTGCTTAATGTTTCACTTTCAGAATTATATGAACCTTTTGCAAAAGCACAACCACTGTCACAGATGTGTGTGGACAGTTATGTTCTAGATGGAAGGCCACTGGCATCAATCACCATTCTTACTTGTTGGCTGCCTCTTTGTCTATGCAAAGTTGGCGGTGACTCAGCCCTCATCTTCCTCAGCTAAGATTCAGACCGTAGGCCATGTTCTCTTGGATCCTAAGAGTTCCCTCCAAATGTTCACTTCCTGTTGTTGCTGCATGGGCACTGTCTCCCTTGAGGACAGACATTCGTCTCTGAATGTAGCGTCCCATCTCCAGGTAACAGTCTACTATTCCACTCACACGCTTTAATGGACAATAATTACTGTCACACCAGCTATCCAATAACCAGGTAAAATCTGGATCAATCGCCAGTCTCACTGTCAGGGGAGATGGTCTGAAGGTGAAGAATTGGTAAAAGAGCTTGCAATAGAGCTTGGAGATTCTGGGGTTCTGAAGCATTTGGCGGCTATTTGTACTTTGCCTGGATTCCTCACCTTTGATGGTAGGGATTTGCTAGATTCCACCAGTTTACATGCCTGATGCATGCATAGTGTGAGCTTACTCACAGTAAATGGCCTCTGTGCCCCCTCACATACACATAGACTCTTAATCACTTGTCCCTTCTCACAGCTTCAACTTTTCAAAATACATGTACATTACAAAATACATATCATCCAAGTAATGTTTTATATATATATATATATATATATATATATATATATATATATATATATATACACAAGCTTCTAGAAGTCTAAAACATCTATTAAAGTTATGTAAGCTCTTTCTGTATTTTGCCTGTACACTGCCACTAATAATAACTAATATTTCTGAAAGATGGAGTGTATATACGAATTGTTTTATTCTGAGAAAGGTCTTGCAATGTAACCTAGACTATCCTTGAATGTGTGCGTAGTCTTTTCTGCCTTGGCCTCTGGAATGATGGAGTCACAGACATGCACCGTTATGCCCAGCAGTAACTTGTTTAATTTTCACCATGATCTTACTGGGGGAAGCATCACAATCTCCCTTTACATAGGAAACAACCAAAGCCTAGAGAAATTCATAGACTTGATGGCTCGCCGACAGCCAGGATTAGAGTCCCAACAAGCTCATTTTGTAACCCATGTCTGTAACTTCCACAGGATGTGTTTCTCAGAGAGAGAGAGCATGTCACGCCTGTCCATATAACATACTTCCCTGCCACATTCTTGATGCTTTTAGCACACATTTATAAAAATATACGGTCTGCAGGGTAACACATGTAGTATAGTGTATAGTCTGCAGTGTGTGGGCACATGGGCCTGTATTTAACTAGTTCCTTTTAATGAAAACAATACACTTTAAATTTCTCAATATTAGCAATGCCATAATAAACATAAACATAAGATAGCATAAAACACAACATAAACAAACTTGTTTATAGGTTTTGTCAAGTATATTGTTAGGCATTTCAAAGAATTTAGAGATCAAAATATTTCAATTTATAGTTGACTATTCTAAGCTGACTATCACAAAGTTTACCACAGTGATTTATGCCTAGGGATAAGAGTATGGTTTTTTTTTTTTTTTGCCCACAGTAGTTAATATCCTGACCAGATGGTTTAAATTAAATTATAAAATCATGGGATTCTAACAAATTCCTGGGGCTCTTTGTGGGTTTTTAGACTTACTAGGCTCAACTTGACCAATGTTAAAAATGGAAAAAAAAATCAGCACTGATTTAACGTGCCTTTGTCTCTCCCAGACAACTCAAACCTGACCTTGTTCTCTCCAAGTGCTACTACAGAAGGATGGACCTCATGGAGTCTAGACAAAAAAAGTAAAGGAAAAGGAATAAAAGGACTTTTTTTGTAAGACAAAAATGCTGAATCTCCAAGGTCATTTGAGATATTAGAATTATCTCCTATGTCCCCCAGGCACAAACTAAAATATCTGCTGCCTTTGAGAGTATAAATGCAGGATGGCCTCAGTCAGGTAGAAATGAGCAATCTTAAGTACAGAAGTTAATTTCTAGGAGCTGGGTAAATTAGCTTAAGGCATGAAGCAGGTGGAACCGATTCCATTTAGAAAGGAGTATGCAGCTATTGCAGATGGTGAGTGTCTCTCGAGCGCGCCTACCCAAAGTTCTCACAGCTAATGCCTGGGATATGGCAGGAGCAGCCGTCTGACTGTGGAAGATGCTAAGCTTCTCCTCCCAAAGTGACCCTCCAAAGCATGAACTGCTACAGTTAGCACCATTACAGAGACATCATCTTCCTCAAGATTAGTACTGGGTGAGCCAAGCCCTGTGCCGGTTCTCAAATGAACCATGTGAAGTAGTTCCTGGGTCTCGTAGCCAGGAAGACAAGGCCACAAATTAGTAAGTAGCATTCCCAGATCTTGAACTACTTTTGCGTTATGTCCAAAGATGCACTCGCCATTGCGTTGTATGAGCAAACAACAAAGAAGCATAAACCCAAAGAGCACCAATGAGTGAAAAGGAACAGACAACACTACAGTGAGATTACAAGAGCATAATGAAATATCTGGTTGATTACAGATCTCTTGCTTTACCATGTTTCTAAGTGAATTCAAACATTTAGGCCAACATTCATAGATGCAAATATCTGTGGGAACCAGACAGGAAAACAGTCATGAGCCAAGAGGGTCAAGTATATGCTGAGGGGGTAGTGATGAGTGTCATGAACTTAGCACCATCTGAAGGGGACAACCCTGTGGGCTCCTAAATGAGACTGGTGTGTACAAAGCTTAGATACCACTAGATCATGAGAGCAGTGAAGATTTTCATTTTTAATGTAAAATATCTCTATCCCCAGATATAAATGTCAATGTTCTAAAAAACATTTTGAGGCTAAGCCTACGACCTCTGATATGTGCATCTAAGCAGCACAATGAAAGGCTTTCTGAGTAGCCAGCTATCCATCCCTCACCCTTGCTAACGTACCTGATCCTCTGTGGGTGGATCAAAGACTTAATCGGCACAGGAAGAAGATTCTGCTTCATTTTAACACATTTCAATCTATAAGACTTTAAGGAATAATGAGAGACAAGAGAGACAGAGACTGAGACACAGAGACTGAAACAGAGATGGAGAGTGAAACAAGTGAGACAGACATGTGCATGTGCACACACACACACACACACACGGAAGGGAGTACCACAACAATGTCTTTTCTCTCCTATCATGTATTGAATGCTAATGGAACAGAATAACATTGAATGTTTTGGCAGAAATTTTATGAGCATGAGGCAACAAGACTGATATCTAAGCCAATGTATGTACAGAGATGGAGTCAAAACATGCTAAGGGATCCTAATTGAACGGTTACACCAACACAGAGACTACTTATCCTGGGGAATCTCGTCCTTGCATTTTAGAACATTATTAGCTGCATTTTCCAATACTTGGTGCTGACTCTAGCCCAGTGAAGGGCCATTCATTCGACCTCACTGCAGAGTCTTTCTGTTTATAGCATCCCTAATGCGGACGAACTTGAGCAGCATCAAGTTTACGCAGTTAGAGTCCTAACTAGATGTGCGACAAAGCACTGCCACTCGAGAACACCCACACTCTGCTTCGGAAATTTAAATTATGCTATTTATTTTAAAGATGGATAAAATTCCTTACAATATCATACAAGGACTAAAATGTTCTCTCAGTTGCCAGGCAACCCATATATGCTGCCTGGAGACCAAATATATGACCCCTTGACTCTTTCAGGTGGCTGGGGGGGGGCTCTTTCTCAGAACTGATGTGTTTGTGACCAAGTTTGACACCTTCTACTCAGCAAAGGTCAAGGCCTAGATCTGGGCTCTCCAGCAGTCCTGGGCTCATTACCTGCCAGCTTATAGCATTTGCAAGCACACCATCAATCGTAGCTTCTGCAGGCCACACCAAACAAGGGAGCTCAGACTGTCCCCATGGTTAACTCCTTTGTCCTGTCTCATTATATAGACCAATATGTCGTATTCAGGCCAAGGAATGACAGAGCCAGAAACATTGCTATCAGGAAACATGGTTATGTAAACATAGTTCCACAGAAAAGAAACTTTCCAGTGACGGATATGATCAACTTGCACAATGAGCCAAGGACCTGAGACATTTTAATGCCCACATGGGGTAAGATGATCTTGTTAGAGAAGAAATCTCTGGGTGCAAACATAGGCAGGGTCACTACCTCACAGAGCTGCAAATCCATTCTTAATACTTTAAACCCATAGAATTGTAGAGTTGAAAAGTATAGAGAGATCGTAAGTTGAAGAAGTCAAACCCAAAAGGATTGAAGAGACATAGCTCATAATGTAATCCTAGAACCCCAGTTGTTTCACTCCAGGTAAATAATAATGTGCTTAAGTACACCTCCACCCAGAATATGCTTATCCTGAAGGTAGTCAAATCATTAGAACAATGAGGCTGCCCACTCTCTCCCTACCTCTTTAATACAGTATTTGAAGTCCTAGCTACAGCAATTAGACAACAAAAAGAGGTCAAAGGGATACAAATTGAAAAGGAAAAAGTCAAAATATCACTATTTGCTGATGATATGATAATATACGTAAGTGACCCCAAAAATTCCACCAGAGAACTGCGAAGCCTAATAAACAGCTTTATCAAAGTAACCAGATAGAAAATTAATTCAAACAAATCAGTAGCCTTCCTCTACTCAAAAAGTAAACATGCTGAGAAAGAAATTAGGGAAATGACACCCTTCACAATAGTCACAAATAATATAAAATGCCTTGGTGTGACTCTAACCAAGCAAGTGAAAGATCTGTATGGCAAGAACTTCAAGTCTCTCGAGAAAGAAATCAAAGATCTCAGAACATGGAAAGATCTCCCATGGTCATCGATTAGCAGGATTAATATAGTAAAAATGGCCATCTTGCCAAAAGCAATCTACAGATTCAATGCAATCCCCATTAAAATTCCAACTCAATTCTTCACGGAGTTAGAAAGAGCAATTTGCAAATTCTTTTGGCAAAACAAAATATCCAGGATAGTGAAAAATATTCTCAACAATAAAAGAACTTCTGGGGGAATCACCATTCCTAAGCTCATGCTGTATTATAGAGCAATCATGATAAAAACTGCATGGTATTGGTAGCAGAGACAGGCAGGTAGATCAGTGGAATAGAACTGAAGGCCCAGAAATGAACTCACATAGCTATGATCACTTGATCTTTGACAAAGGAGCTAAAACAATCCAATGGAAGAAAGGCAGCATTTTCAAAAGATGGTGCTGGTTCAACTGGCAGTCAGCATGTAGAAGAATGCAAATCGATCCATTCTTATCTCTTTGTACAAAGCTCAAGTCCAAGTGGATCAAAGACCTCCACATACAACCAGATACACTGAAATTAATAGAACATAAAATGGGGAAGAGTCTCAAACACAGACACAGAGGAAATTTTCCTGAAGAATGGCTTATGCTCTAAGATTAAGTATCAACAAATGGAACCACATAAAATTGCAAAACTTCTGTAAGGCAAAGGACACTGTCAATAGGCTAAAATAGCAAACAACAGATTGGGAAAAGATCTTTACCAATCCTACATCCAATACAGGGCTAATATCTAATATATACAAAAAACTCAAGAAGTTAGACTCCAGAGAACCAAAGTATCCTATTAAAAATGGGGTACAGAGCTAAACAAAGAGTTCTCACCTGAGGAATATTAAATGGCCAAGAAGCACCTAAGGAAGTGTTCAGCATCCTTAGTCATCAGGAAAATGCAAATCAAAACAACCCTGAGAGTCCACCACACAACTGTCAGAATGGCTAAGATAATAAACTCAGGTGACAGCAGATGCTGGTGAGGATGTGGAGAAAGAGGAACACTCCTCCATTGTTGGTGGGATTGCAAGCTGGTACAACCACTCTGGAAATCAGTCTGGCTGTTCCTCAGAAAATTGGACATAGTACAACTGAGGACCATTCCTACATACACCTAAAAGATGCTCCAAAATATAACAAAGACACATGCCCCACTATGTTCATAGCAGCCTTATTTATAATAGCCAGGAACTGGAGAGAACTCAGATGTCCTTCAACAGAAAAATGGATACAGAAAATGTGATACATTTACACAGTAAAATACTACTCAGCTATTAAAAAACAATGACTTCATAAAATTCTTAGGGAAACAGATGGATTTAGAAAATATCATCCTGAGTGAGGTAACCGAGTCACAAAAGAACACACATGGTATGCACTCACTGATAAGTGGATATTAGCCCGAAAGTTCCGAATACCCAAGAAACAATTCACAGATCATATGAAGCTCAAAAAGAAAGACCAAAATGTGGATGCTTCAAATACTCAAGGGAGGAAATACAGGGGCAAAGAGTGGAGCAGGGACTGGAGAAAAGTTCATCCAGAGATTGACCCACCTGGCGACACATTCCATATGCAGTCACTAAACCCAGTCACTATTGCTGATACTAAAAAGTGCTTGCTGACAGCCTGAAATGGATGTCTCCTGACAGGCTTTGTCAGAGCCTTACTGATACAGATGTGGACGCTTGCAGCTAACCATTGGGCTGAGCATGGAGGAGTTAGAAAAGGTACTGAAAGACCTGAAGGGTTTGCAACCCCACAGGAGGAACAACAATATCAATCAACCAGACCCCCCAGAGCTCCCAGGGACTAAACCACCAACCAAAGAGTACACATGGAGGGACCCATGGCTCCACTCACAGATGTAACAGAGGACGGCATTGTCTGGCATCAATAGGAGGAGAAACCCTTGGTCCTGTGAAGACTCATTTCCCCAGTGTAGGGGAACGCCAGGATGTTGAGGTGGGAGTGGGTGGGTGAGAATGGGAGCATCTTCATAGAAGCAGGGAGAGGGGGGATAGAAGAGAGGGGAAAGGGGGATAATATTCAAATATTTCAAAATGTAGAAACATAAGAATCCAATAAAAATGCATAATTTAATTTTAAAAAGTCAGAATCACTTTAATTTTAGCCCCATTGTAAATCAAAGTCTCCAAACACATTCCAGCTGGATCAGTTCACTGGAACAGTTCAGTTATATGTGAACCATCCTGATCTATTCATTCCTTTGAATATTAACAAGGGCTCATATACACGAGCCCTTAGTCTCTCAATGCAGTTGGGAGGTCTATGGTTTGGGGCATATTTGGCAGTTTTATGAATTCATTACAGACCTCGACGCTGTTGAACTTACCACCTCCCCATTCCAATACGCTGGCCTTCTTTACTGTGGTTGTCAGTGGCTGATCAGCCAGCACATCTGTTTGCCAACTGACAGCAAGGACAGAGCCCTAAAGCTCAGCACTTTAAGGATCCTCCCAGCTTAGGCAGCTTGAATGCAGAGTCTGAGAAACAGACCAAAGGCAAATGCCCAGTGAGAATATAGGGAAGGTGACTTCAGCAAACTGGAGAAGACGGTGAGAACTGAAGGAGAGCAGGGACAGTCATCACATGAAATGTTTTTACCTCCCAGGAGCCACATCATTGACAGAATAGTTGACAGCCCACTAAGTTCTGTCCCTCCCCCAGAAGTGTCAAGTCTCTACTTGTGCTTATGTAGAGGCAGGAGACTTTCTTCAGCTTTGAGGAAAGCCGGAGTCAGAAAAGTAATTAGACAACAAAGCATGGGGCCTCTGGCAGCACAGGCACTGCCATTAAATGATGCCTTGACAACATGGTACTTGAAGGTAGGAACTACGTCAAATAATCCAGAAAGGTACTCATAAAATTTCTTGTGTCTGTACATCAGCAACTCTGAATGACCCTTTTAAGCAGAGCACAGAGCTGTATTTTGCATGTGGTTGTCAGCGTGAGAGGCTACGGTAAGAAACACAGATATGCAGGGACAGTCCTAAGGGAAAGCAAGCGTGCTCACAGTTGCCTTCTACCTGTACAATCTTTCAGAAAGCTCTTCAGAAAGTCCAGCAACTCTGTGTGACTTACCACCAACAGGGATGCTCACCGGAGCCTGGACTGACCGTGGTCCTTTTTGGAGTCAGTCACATAAAATTAGAGAGCACGTGCGACTTGGCAGAAGGCTGACCCAGGTCCCCAGGTTGCAGCCAGGATGTAAACAGGCCGTGTTCCATTCTGGGGCTCTAAGGGACATTGCTGTGTGTCCTTGTCCCACAAAGCTGTCGTCATAGTTCTGTTTCCCTACTCTCGATCACCTGAAAGTCATCCCCACACCTGAAAGCTACCTACATTTTGCAACCTCTCCCTTCATCCAGTTCTTAGTTAACTTTTAGGTCAGCAGTTAGAATTGCTCTGTCAAGTCTGAGAAAGGCTCTGGTTTTTAAGAGGTCATGTGATCGGGTGGGCCCAGCTGGGTAATCCAACTCATGGTGCATAATCTGAATCACAACTGGAGAGTCCTTCTTCGCCAAGTCTAATAACATTCTTCCAGGGTCTGGTTGCAGACAACTTTATGGAAAGAGGAAAAATAGTTCTGCCTGAATAGTAATTCATTCCAATGTTGCCGGTTCAGAAACTACACTGGGTACCACTACAAAAGAATTGAAACAGTACTAGAATCTTCTACCATGCATCCTTAATTTACATTGTTTGACAGTCCACAAAACCTGGTAATGAACAGAGTGACTGAAGTTTTACTTCTTTACTGGGCCCTGCTCATACTGAACAAGTAATGAGAAAAGGAACTGAGGAAGAGCAAATCAACAGTAAAAGCATTCCTGAGCTTGATAACTAGCTCTCAAATAATCTCACAACTTCTCTGGAGACAGGCAGTGAAATGCTTGATAGAGAGGGTAAGAGGTCACAAGCCAAGCCTAGATCAAACATAATAGAAATTCTATGAAAATTCAACAGGGATGATCGATCTCTTTCTTTCTTTCTTTCTTTCTTTCTTTCTTTCTTTCTTTCTTTCTTTCTTTCTTCCCTTCCTTTCTTTCTTTCTTTTTTTCCTTCCTTCCTTCCTTCCTTCCTTTCTTTCTTTCTTTTTGACTTTCTTTTTCTTTCTTAATGGCAAGGCTTCTCAGAATATTTAGGGGGCAAAGGGAAAACCTGTTTCTGACATATTCCCTGAAAGTAATACAGAAATGCAATGGTGAAGACGGTTCCCCGAGTACCAGGTGATAAGCTCATTGCACAGCACTGTTTCCCCAGTGCTGCCTGGGTCACTCGCCCCACAGAATTTTGGGACTGGTCTGAGGCATGATGTAAACACTGGGCTTATTTTCCCACAGTCCTGGGTGACTCTTACGTGCAGTGAGGATGAAATGCTGCTCTGCTACTAGATGAAAGTCTTCTTGGTTTTGTTTTCGATTTTTAAAGAAGATGTGGCAATGTAACACAGTGGGAAAACAAAACAAAACTAGTATTCTCCATATTTCAAGCCCTGCCCAACCAAATGACAGCAATCATTCCAAGAATGAATAGATGCCTGAGGATGAAGCTCAGTGGTAGATCACTTGCTTATCATGCATGAAGCCCAAGGTTTCATGTTCAGCACTAAGAAAGAGAAATAAAATCAAGAGGTGGCATGGTATGGCCACTGGCTAGTGCCAGTAACAGAACAGGTGAGAACCATGTTCATATTCAACAACAGTAACCTTTCCTACCATCATTGTGTGGTTTGAGCCTTACATGCTTGAATGTTACAGGGGGACGAACAGATGATATGCATTCAGGATATTCTCTGGAACACAATGAAGAATAACGAAAAATATGTCATCTTCCTGTAGATCCTTAGAGAGTTGACCTTCAGTTTGACTTCACTGCACACTCACAGACTCCCATGCCAGCCATTGCATTAAAGTGTAGGGCATAGTGGTTCTTGCCTGTAATTCTAGCACTTGGGAGGTGAAAGCAGGAAAAGCAGGAGTTCAGGGGCCTCACTGGCTATATAGTGAGTTTGAGGCCAGCCTGTGATACATGAGACTCTGCTTCAAAAGGAAGCAACATTTATTGTTAGTGGGTTAATTTGGACCTAGAAGAAACAGTTTCACCCATCAGTGAGTCAGGTACCTATGTGGGGAACAGAGACTGGAAAACAGAGCAGACATGATATGTTGACATCATCAGCCTCACTGTGAGAGCATTTACTCTTCCTTGGACACACAGTGTTGGCCGCACCAAATTGCTGGACATCTTCTTAATCTTTTTTTTTTTTTATTAACTTGAGTATTTCTTATATACATTTCAAATGTTATTCCCTTTCCCGGTTTCAGGGCAAACATCCCCCTCCCCCCTCCCCCTCCTTATGGGTGTTCCCCTCCCAACCCTCCCCCCATTGCCGCCATCCCCCCATAGACTAGTTCACTGGGGGTTCAGTCTTAGCAGGACCCAGGGCTTCCCCTTCCACTGGTGCTCTTACTAGGATATTCATTGCTACCTATGGGGTCAGAGTCCAGGGTCAGTCCATGTATAGTCTTTAGGTAGTGGCTTAGTCCCTGGAAGCTCTGGTTGCTTGGCATTGTTGTACATATGGGGTCTCGAGCCCCTTCAAGCTCTTCCAGTTCTTTCTCTGATTCCTTCAACGGGGGTCCTATTCTCAGTTCAGTGGTTTGCTGCTGGCATTCGCCTCTGTATTTGCTGTATTCTGGCTGTGTCTCTCAGGAGCGATCTACATCCGGCTCCTGTCGGTCTGCACTTCTTTGCTTCATCCATCTTGTCTAATTGGGTGGCTGTATATGTATGGGCCACATGTGGGGCAGGCTCTGAATGGGTGTTCCTTCAGTCTCTGTTTTAATCTTTGCCTCTCCCTTCCCTGCCAAGGGTATTCTTTTTCCTCATTTAAAGAAGGAGTGAAGCATTCACATTTTGATCATCCGTCTTGAGTTTCATTTGTTCTAGGCATCTAGGGTAATTCAAGCATTTGGGCTAACAGCCACTTATCAATGAGTGCATACCATGTATGTCTTTCTGTAATTGGGTTAGCTCACTCAGGATGATATTTTCCAGTTCCAACCATTTGCCTACGAATTTCATAAACTCGTTTTTGATAGCTGAGTAATATTCCATTGTGTAGATGTACCACATTTTCTGTATCCATTCCTCTGTTGAAGGGCATCTGGGTTCTTTCCATTTTCTGGCTATTATAAATAAGGCTGCGATGAACATAGTGGAGCACGTGTCTCTTTTATATGTTGAGGCATCTTTTGGGTATATGCCCAAGAGAGGTATAGCTGGATCCTCAGGCAGTTCAATGTCCAATTTTCTGAGGAACCTCCAGACTGATTTCCAGAATGGTTTTACCAGTCTGCAATCCCACCAACAATGGAGGAGTGTTCCTCTTTCTCCACATCCTCGCCAGCATCTGCTGTCACCTGAGTTTTTGATCTTAGCCATTCTCACTGGTGTGAGGTGAAATCTCAGGGTTGTTTTGATTTGCATTTCCCTTATGACTAAAGATGTTGAACATTTCTTTAGGTGTTTCTCAGCCATTCGGCATTCCTCAGCTGTGAATTCTTTGTTTAGCTCTGAACCCCCTTTTTTAATAGGGTTATTTGTTTCCCTGCGGTCTAACTTCTTGAGTTCTTTGTATATTTTGGATATAAGGCCTCTATCTGTTGTAGGATTGGTAAAGATCTTTTCCCAATCTGTTGGTTGCCGTTTTGTCCTAACCACAGTGTCCTTTGCCTTACAGAAGCTTTGCAGTTTTATGAGATCCCATTTGTCGATTCTTGATCTTAGAGCATAAGCCATTGGTGTTTTGTTCAGGAAATTTTTTCCAGTGCCTATGTGTTCCAGATGCTTCCCTAGTTTTTCTTCTATTAGTTTGAGTGTGTCTGGTTTGATGTGGAGGTCCTTGATCCACTTGGACTTAAGCTTTGTACAGGGTGATAAGCATGGATCGATCTGCATTCTTCTACATGTTGCCCTCCAGTTGAACCAGCACCATTTGCTGAAAATGCTATCTTTTTTCCATTGGATGGTTTTGGCTCCTTTGTCAAAAATCAAGTGACCATAGGTGTGTGGGTTCATTTCTGGGTCTTCAATTCTATTCCATTGGTCTATCTGTCTGTCTCTGTACCAATACCATGCAGTTTTTATCACTATTGCTCTGTAATACTGCTTGAGTTCAGGGATAGTGATTCCCCCTGAAGTCCTTTTATTGTTGAGGATAGCTTTAGCTATCCTGGGTTTTTTGTTATTCCAGATGAATTTGCAAATTGTTCTGTCTAACTCTTTGAAGAATTGGATTGGTATTTTGATGGGGATTGCATTGAATCTGTAGATTGCTTTTGGTAAAATGGCCATTTTTACTATATTAATCCTGCCAATCCATGAGCATGGGAGATCTTTCCATCTTCTGAGGTCTTCTTCAATTTCTTTCCTCAGTGTCTTGAAGTTCTTATTGTACAGATCTTTTACTTGCTTGGTTAAAGTCACACCGAGGTACTTTATATTATTTGGGTCTATTATGAAGGGTGTCGTTTCCCTAATTTCTTTCTCGGCTTGTTTCTCTTTTGTATAGAGGAAGGCAACTGATTTATTTGAGTTAATTTTATACCCAGCCACTTTGCTGAAGTTGTTTATCAGCTTTAGTAGTTCTCTGGTGGAACTTTTGGGATCACTTAAGTATACTATCATATCATCTGCAAATAGTGATTTTTGACCTCTTCTTTTCCGATCTGTATCCCCTTGATCTCCTTTTGTTGTCTGATTGCTCTGGCTAGAACTTCAAGAACTATATTGAATAAGTAGGGAGAGAGTGGGCAGCCTTGTCTAGTCCTGATTTAACTTCGATACCTGGTATCTGTCTAGGAAATTGTCCATTTCCTGAAGATTTTCAAATTTTGTTGAATATAGGTTTTTATAGTAAGATCTGATGATTTTTTGAATTTCCTCTGAATCTGTAGTTATGTCTCCCTTTTCATTTCTGATTTTGTTAATTTGGACGCACTCTCTGTGTCCTCTTGTTAGTCTGGCTAAGGGTTTATCTATCTTGTTGATTTTCTCAAAGAACCAACTTTTGGTTCTGTTGATTCTTTCTATCGTCCTTTTTGTTTCTACTTCGTTGATTTCAGCTCTGAGTTTGATTATTTCCTGCCTTCTACTCCTCCTGGGTGTATTTGCTTCTTTTTGTTCTAGAGCTTTTAGGTGTGCTGTCAAGCTGCTGACATATGCTCTTTCCTGTTTCTTTCTGCAGGCACTCAGCGCTATGAGTTTTCCTCTTAGCACAGCTTTCATTGTGTCCCATAAGTTTCGGTATGTTGTACCTTCATTTTCATTAAATTCTAAAAAGTTTTTAATTTCTTTCTTTATTTCTTCCTTGACCAGGTTATCATTGAGTAGAGCATTGTTCAATTTCCACGTATATGTGGGCATTCTTCCCTTACTGTTATTGAAGACCAGTTTTAGGCCGTGGTGGTCCGATAGCACGCATGGGATTATTTCTATCTTTCTGTACCTGTTGAGGCCCGTTTTTTGACCAATTATATGGTCAATTTTGGAGAAAGTACCATGAGGAGCTGAGAAGAAGGTATATCCTTTTGCTTTAGGATAGAATGTTTTATAAATATCCGTTAAGTCCATTTGGCTCATGACTTCTCTTAGTCTGTCGACATCACTGTTTAATTTCTGTGTCAATGATCTGTCCATTGATGAGAGTGGGGTGTTGAAATCTCCCACTATTATTGTGTGAGGTGCAATGTGTGTTTTGAGCTTTAGTAAGGTTTCTTTTATGTATGTAGGTGCCCTTGTATTTGGGGCATAGATATTTAGGATTGAGAGTTCATCTTGGTGGATTTTTCCTTTGATGAATATGAAGTGTCCTTCCTTATCTTTTTTGATGACTTTTAGTTGGAAATTGATTTTATTTGATATTAGAATGGCTACTCCAGCTTGCTTCTTCTGACCATTTGCTTGGAAAGTTGTTTTCTAGCCTTTCACTCTGAAGTAGTGTCTGTCTTCGTCTCTGAGGTGTGTTTCCTGTAGGCAGCAGAATGCAGGGTCCTCGTTGCGTATCCAGTTTGTTAATCTATGTCTTTTTATTGGGGAGTTGAGGCCATTGATATTGAGAGATATTAAGGAATAGTGATCATTGTTTCCCTTTATATTCATATTTGGATGTGAGGTTATGTTTGTGTGCTTTCATTCTCTTTGTTTTGTTGCCAAGACGATTAGTTTCTTGCTTCTTCTAGGGTATAGCTTGCCTCCTTATCTTGGGCTTTACCATTTATTATCCTTTGTAGTGCTGGATTTGTAGAAAGATATTGTGTAAATTTGGTTTTGTCATGGAATATCTTGGTTTCTCCATCAATTTTAATTGAGAGTTTTGCTGGATACAGTAACCTGGGCTGGCATTTGTGTTCTCTTAGGGTCTGTATGACATCAGTCCAGGATCTTCTGGCCTTCATAGTTTCTGGCGAGAAGTCTGGTGTGATTCTGATAGGTCTCCCTTTATTTGTTACTTGACCTTTTCCCCTTACTGCTTTTAATATTCTTTCTTTATTTTGTGCGTTTGGTGTTTTGACAATTATGTGACGGGAGGTGTTTCTTTTCTGGTCCAATCTATTTGGAGTTCTGTAGGCTTCTTGTATGTCTATTGGTATCTCTTTTTTTAGGTTAGGGAAGTTTTCTTCTATGATTTTGTTGAAGATATTTACTGGTCCTTTGAGCTGGGAGTCTTCACTCTCTTCTATGCCTATGATCCTTAGGTTTGATCTTCTCATTGAGTCCTGGATTTCCTGTATGTTTTGGACCAGTAGCTTTTTCCGCTTTACATTATCTTTGACAGTTGAGTCAATGATTTCTATGGAATCTTCTGCTCCTGAGATTCTCTCTTCCATCTCTTGTATTCTGTTGGTGAAGCTTGTATCTACAGCTCCTTGTCTCTTCTTTTGGTTTTCTATATCCAGGGTTGTTTCCATGTGTTCTTTCTTGATTGCTTCTATTTCCATTTTTAATTCCTTCAACTGTTTGATTGTGTTTTCCTGGAATTCTTTCAGGGATTTTTGTGTCTCCTCTCTATGGGCTTCTACTTGTTTATTTATGTTTTCCTGGAATTCTTTCAGGGATTTTTGCGATTCTTTCATGCATTTTTGCGATTCCTCTCTGTAGGCTTCTACTTGTTCTCTAAGGGAGTTCTTCATGTCTTTCTTGAAGTCCTCCAGCATCATGATCAAAAATGATTTTGGAACTAGATCTTGCTTTTCTGGTGTGTTTGGATATTCCATGTTTGTTTTGATGGGAGAATTGGGCTCCGATGGTGCCATGTAGTCTTGGTTTCTGTTGCTTGGGTTCCTGCGCTTGCCTCTCGCCATCAGATTATCTCTAGTGTTACTTTGTTCTGCTATTTCTGACAGTGGCTAGACTGTCCTATAAGCCTGTGTGTCAGGAGTGCTGTAGACCTGTTTTCCTCTCTTTCAGTCAGTTATGGGGACAGAGTGTTCTGCTTTCGGGCGTGTAGTTTTTCCTCTCTACAGGTCTTCAGCTGTTCCTGTGGGCCTGTGTCTTGAGTTCACCAGGCAGCTTTCTTGCAGCAGAAAATTTGGTCTTACCTGTGGTCCCGAGGCTCAAGTTCGCTCGTGGGGTGCTGCCCACGGGCTCTCTGCAGCGGCAGCAACCAGGAAGACCTGTGCCGCCCCTTCCGGGAGCTTCAGTGCACCAGGGTTCCAGATGGTCTTTGGCTTTTTCCTCTGGCGTCCGAGATGTGTGTGCAGGGAGCAGTCTCTTCTGGTTTCCCAGGCTTGTCTGCCTCTCTGAAGGTTTAGCTCTCCCTCCCACGGGATTTGGGTGCAGAGAACTGTTTATCCGGTCTGTTTCTATCAGGTTCCGGCGGTGTCTCAGGCAGGGGTCCTGCCGCTCCTGGGCCCTCCCCCACGGGAGCCCAGAGGCCTTATACAGTTTCCTCTTGGGCCAGGGATGTGGGCAGGGGTGAGCAGTGTTGGTGGTCTCTTCAGCTCTGCAGCCTCAGGAGTGCCCACCTGACCAGCCATCTTCTTAATCTTAAGGCTATGAGCATCGCTCAGAAGAGCCACATGCTGAGGTGATAAATCGCATCAGTCAATATTTCATCATTTAACTCATGATTCCCTTGAGCTTGGCTACAGGAGACTTGAGAATTATCCATTGATACACCAAATCATTTCTATGAATTAAAACAATGCACTTATAGAGATTTTTGTTTCATTATTCAGAGAGCCATGAAGTTAAACATCATTCTGGACAAGTTGGTATGGATCTTTCCTTTACCATAGGATGTATATAGTTCTGTTGTATCCATAACAGTTGATTTCCAATGCATAATAAACTCTTACCAATCCCCTTGAAGAAATTTAAATGAGTCACAGCAGTAATTTATCTCCGCTATACAATGCCTGAATATAGAAGTTTGAAAACAATTCCAAATGAAAAAAATATATATGTATATATATTACCAGACCAGAGCTATGAAGAAAGAGCCAAACACTTACACTTCATCATGAAGAAGGTAGACAAAAAGACCCATTTTTTGGTCGAAATTCCATATCCCAAAAGAATGATAAAAGCATATCCAAAGAGGTAGCATACATTAATGTTCATTTACAGCATCACTTCCCATAAAGAGAGCAGGCTAATACAAGTCTTATTTAATGCATTTTGTTATCTGTAAAATGGATAGCTATGCAATCATTAAAAATGATGTTCCTAAAGAATTATAGTTTATGGGAAATACCCTGAAATATGCTGGATAGAAAGTGAAACAGTAAGAGGTAAAATAGCGTTTGAATCCTATTTAGATTATGTCTCTAAATATGCTTATATATTTGGGATATTACTCTATATAAATGTAGCTAATAAATATTATTGGATGTTTAAATGGAGTGTGCATAAAGAGATAGAGAAAGCTATGACATTCTCCAGAATGTTATTAGTAGTGATGACTGGAGAGTAGGATTATGATAATTTAGATTTTCTTTTTAAAAATTCATTATTCTTGAATAAACCCTGCTGCTGTTCTTCTGTGCAGGTTTGAGTGAGGTAACCTTTCTGCTGTTAGTAATTTCTCTTTTGCTCAGGATCTTCTGAGACTCAGTATAGGAGCATGGACCATTGATCTGGTACTCTCTAGCTCTAGGTCCTTGGGTAACATGTCTGTATATGTTCCAGATATCTGGGATAGACAGTTAATGGGAGAATTAAACTGAAGTGTGACATTTCGGCTGACTGATGTTTCTTCCTCCCCTTCTTCACAGGATCTGACCAGATAATGAATGCTCACACCCTTACCCCAAAACAGGAAGAAGTCACTCCCCAGTTTTGAGTTTCCAACTTTGCTGTAATAGGATGAATATGGTCACTTTATGTCACATTCATAGAACTACAATACAGTTTGGCTTGATATGCTGGCCAATCAACTGTAGGAATAATTGGTAAAGGTCTTCTGGGATAGTTCCGTTTTCACTTAAGAAAGCTAAGGATAAAAGGACAGTTATTCTTTCTCATTTCTGCCTTTAGATACTGCAATATAAGGATGCTGCTTAGCACAGTGACCAGACTGGAGCCAAGAGGGTGAGTCTATAAAGGAAATAATACCTGAAAGGGCACAGTGAGAAACCATGGAAGAATCCTGGTTCTTGCAGGGAATTCTTCTATGGCACTTTTTGCGTCTACAGTTAATGCCTTAGCACACATAGATTGAGCTAGATTTCTATGACTTCATCTAAAGACATTCTACTTTACAATGAAAGCAAATTGCCAAGCCCAAGACAGAAAAGTTTCAACAAATAAGCACCATCTCTTTTTCTTTGCACACACACATTCACACGTACAATCTCTCTCTCTCTCTCTCTCTCTCTCTCTCTCTCTCTCTCTCTCTCACACACACACACACACACACACACACTCTAACATACACACACACCCTCACATATATACTGTATATGAATTGTGCAATGTATACTCCCTTGTCATCTTGTCATCGAAGAGAAGAGTCAGAGTTTTCCATTCCTACTAACTTATACACAAAGGGTCCAGTTTCTCTAATTGAAAAGAAGTCTTCTAAATGTGAACAAAGGTGTCCAAGGGAAGGGACTGTAGCATTATATCCTGCATAAAAGAAATGCTAAGTCTTATTTAAAAATCTAAAAGAAAGATCTCCCTATCCTTTCTCCTTGAAGGTCTTAAACAAATGGACAGGGACCATGCTTTTAGAAGTTCCCAAGATCAACAGATCAAGATGGATTGTGTGTATGCTCTTAGATCAAAAGAAAGCATCTGCTATTTGAATATGCATGGGCTACATTAACTTTGAGTCTTAATCAAGTAATGAAGACTGACAGGCTCCTTTGCCTATGGGGTTCTATGTAATAAAGTACATACTTTTGTAAAATGACAGTGATAAGATTCAAGTGAGTGGACAATGACTTCATTCATTCCCCACAGTCCAACTTCTCTCATATGCTTTTGCATCTCGTTTTAAAGAGGAAGAATAAAACTACCTGCAATATACTTTGATATTTTCTACTTCCATTAAAAAATAAAAATGAATGTCTAAAGCCCAGGACATTATCTATAATTTTGGTCTAGCATGCAAAAGTTAAATAAATAGATAGATAGACAGACAGATGATAGATAGATAGATAGATAGATAGATAGATAGATAGATAGATCGGTCGATCGATCGATAGATAGATAGACACATAGATAGATAAATACATGTGTATGAAAACTCAAGACTACCCCAGGAGTACTGCAAAGAATTCACGAGTAGTCAAGCCTTTGTGTTCCGTTTTTATGCATATTGGTCCCTGTCTCAGAATATGATGCTCAATAAGAAGGGCTAACAGTGTCCCCTGGCCCTGTTCCTATGTGTCATCTTCCTGCAGTTCCAGTTAATGGAGTGGCCATAATGACTAGCAATTTAAATAATGGAGGCTGAAGCAGGCAGCTCTAAGGACACAATGCTGAGACTGCCACCCTTTATCAACATCAGCGGCATGCAGTTCATTACCTCCTTGAAGAGGGAGGGTCAAAGTTGTTAAACAATGCTGTAAATACCAACTACAGCGAACCAACTCTTTGTACTTCATTTGGCAGTGTGCACGTAAAACAAACAAGTTCTGTTCCCTGGGCACCAGCCGTTAGATATAAGGATGTAATTGATATTCACCAACTTTCAGGCTCCAGTAACTTTTTCTGTGTGCATGTCACTTTAATTTTTTTATGTGTATCACATGGAAGAATACGAGAGGGAAAGCTCACGAAACCCCTTAAGCCTTGAATACTAAGTGAAAAACTAACCCACGTATTCTACAGTGCCCCTCGGAGGTTGTGGAGCTCAGAAGTGAATGCCACGGTTTCCTTTTTTTGAAAGGATATCCAAGTGATTTAGGGAAGTGAGGCCTCCCTAATCTTAATCTTGCCTTCATTCAGAATGTCTGAATGCACTCATTGTACGTCCACATCATTTCGGCAGAGACCAAACTTGGGCCCCCAGCTATGACAGACATGTTGCTCTGCTCCTTTAGACCAGCCAACAATGACTAATTTAGTGGTTTAATTTTTATATGACATTTGTAAATTGAGAGATTTCACAGAAATCATAAGACTCTGGACAAATCTTTTGTGCTGGTGGGTCTTGATCACAAATGGAAAAAAATTAAAGATGAGCTAAGAAAACCAAGACTGTTCAGAAAACAACAAAGAGATTATAATGCTTTCTAGAAAGAAAAAAAAAAAGATTCTCTTACCAAATCTCTTTGCTCCTGGGAGAAATCCTTTGGTCTGAGAGCATTCTGTGGAAATGGGGGTTGGGGAATGAGAAAGTACACACTGCATTTGTAATAAGACAAGGGTGCCCATAAGTACAGGTGCACTTGCACATGTGTGGAAGGATATAAGGGGGCTGGGGACAAACTTGGGTGTCACTTCTTGAGCATTCCTCATCTTTTAGGACATAGCTTCTCACTGAGTAGGCGAGGCCGCCTGACCATCAAGCCCCAGGACTCCTCCTGCCTGCCTCCAGGGTGCTTGGATTCCGGGCGTGCACTGACACCCACTTTTTTCCTTTTCTTTTTTGACACCGTGTCTGAAGGATGGAACTTAGCTTCTCAATCTTACAAAGCAAGAACATTACCAACTCATCTATCCCTGTAACTCTTGTCTTTCTAACATTTTCCTAACATCTTAGAAACATCTTAGAAAATGTCTAATATAAGTAGAAAGTTAAATGGAGTCAGTTAAGGATCAGTGGCACATTAATTTCCTACTATGCACAAACACATGAAGATTTTCACACACTTTGCTAATGAATAATACTTTATGCTTTTGTTTACTCATTTATCAAATGAATGTTTACTCACTATGATAGACATCTCTACAAAGAAAGAGTCAAATACACAATTTTCCTACTATTACGTTTTAGGTCAAACAAGGAGATAAGCAATCACGGAGGGAATATGATTTTAACTATAGCAGCAATCACACAGTGCTTAATAATAGCTGTCACCTGCTGAATACCTGCTGTGTGGTAGGAACGGTGCTGAGCATTTCATGTGAGCATTCAGTCGCTCACTGCTCTTCTGTGTCAGGGACTGATGTAATGAGTTTACAGAAAAGTCAACTATAACTTAGATTATGTGGCCACAAGGAAAGACCTGAGCTTGAAGCATCAGCTGTTCCTCCCATGCCAGCCCAACTCATAATCTGCTTCATCCACCCACATCAGCCACAAGGGAAGCACACCTAAGCTAGGCAGAGGAGAGGCCTTTAAGCTTTTAATTTGTAAAGAATCTATGAGCCCTAGCAGATGGTACTAGTCAAAAATAAAGTAAGCTCTCAGAGTGGCGGGTACAACTCTGAGTGGCTGCAAGAAGAACCTGGGCTGTACCTCTCAAAACCAGAGGAAAAGCAAAGGGAAGTCTTCACAAGACACGTATCCCAGTGCCTAGGGACAAGGAGATGGGTGTTGAAAGGACAGACCATTTACTGGGAACTTCTTATCAACTTGAGGTAAAACCCCATAGAGTAAAACAACACTGGGTTCCGAGAGCTTCAGTCATCTAAGACTATACAAGTAATAGGTCACTATATCATGAGTACAACTGGAAAACTGATTACATGCTCAATACTTCTCCTCTCCACCTAGACCCCCTCTATTCCTTCCAACTACACCTTTGTGAGTATTTGAGTTGGAAATTTTGATTATTCCTTTCTTTATTCACTCAAAATCAATTTGTTCAGCAAATACAAGGAACATAATACTGATCCACGGGTTTCTGATAGGAAGATCAAGAAGACAAATATATAAATCCTAACCAGACTTTCAGACACGATGAAAGAGGCCAAGCATGTGCATTTCCAGATCAGTTCTAAGACAGTGGGTCCTTTGGTTGGTGGACCACTATTACACATCTGGAACACAGGCTAGAACTAACAAGCATTTGTTTAATGTGAGGATGACCAGACACCTGACCTAAGGTTAAAGAGATAGAAGGCAAGATGATTGCCCCCCTGAGGTAAATCAAAGAGAATCTCCTAGAGCATGCATTTGAACCTGGCTGAGTCTATGAGATACAGACAAGTTAAAAAGAGGTTACAGGTCAGTGTGTCAAGGTAGACAGAGGTATACAAGCATAGAAGTCCATGGAACATCTGGGAAGTAGATATTCCCTGGAGTATAAAAAAGATGAAAAAGTAAAAGGTAAGAACAATAGTAACAGAAGTTATACGACCTCACTTTCTAGATCCTCTAAGTCACAAATAAGGAACATAGGAAGCCACTATGTAATAAATAAAGCAACAGACATCTTGTGGCAACCATGGGAAGCATCCCACAGCATAACTCTCCCATCCATCATTCCTTGTCATCTGTCCTGGGTCTAAGGTTTCCCTTCCCCTCTCACCTTCTCACCCCCATCTCACCTCCCTTCATCAGGCCAGATCTCAACACACAGTTCAAAAAATACTGTCTCCTTAACATGTGGTACATATAGATAATCCCAGGATGGGAGTCCAAGGTACCAGGATCATGAGTTCCAGGCCGTCATGAACTATATATTAAGTCACCATCCCACCTAATGTAAAAGGAAGAAGAAAGTGTATGAGGAGGACATAGAGGCAGGAAGGGCAAGGACAGTGACGAAAACAAGGAAAGCAAGGACAGTGGCCTATACAAAGCCTTCCTGGATGTCTACCAATCTACCTAAACTTTATGTCCTGTATTTAACTGTTCTCAGGCAAAGTGGAGCCCCATCACTCTGTTGCTGCCCTCTGGGACAATCACTATTGCTATTAGGTTCTGAATTCTTTATAAACAGCCTGGCATGTAGAATACACCCACAAAATACATTTGAAATACTTGCATTGAGTGGTTAATCTTGAGGAAAGGGAGTTCTTCATGGTCATAGGAGATCAGCATCATCGTGTAGACGAAAACATCTCTTTACAAAATTCCAGAAGCTCACATCAACAGTGGGCACTGGCTAAGTGGGGTGGGGCAGGCAGGAATTGAGAATGTAGCAGTGCCAGCGGGCAGCTGTCAGGAGAGCGAGGTCCTACGAGAGCAGAGTCATTAGCATGCAACACTGGGTAATCTGATTTTCATGACAGACAGATTTATTATAACTTCTAAATATATAAATCCCAGGTTATGCTTTACAGCTAACCTAACAACTTGATATATGTGTCTGACATCCCGTCTTAAAATCAGATTCCAGCTTCTAATTAATTTTTATTCACCCATCGCTCTAACTAGAGAGGCAGAAAACCTCGTGGGATAAACAATAGATGGGATATTGGTTGCTCATACTTTGTAGAGCATTTCTTTAAGAAACACCACTTCAGTCTTTAGTTTTGCTTCACTACATTAAAAAGGGCAGTGTTTATTCTCTCTGTGGCCACGAAGAGTGTCAAACAGGGACCCAGTAGACGTTTCTAAGAGGCTAACAACCTGGGATCTTTCCCTGCCATGCTCTGCACTCAGACCCACTCCCGAAATCTGGGTAATGTCTGGCCTGCTCGTTTTAGAGATTGTATTGTCTAAGTGGTTCCAGGCTCTCTATTTCTCCAGTAATATTCTCATTAAGTAACTCTGGAAGCTGAGTTTCAAACACCACAAAGACCTCTCTTTAAACCTATAACAACGCTCACAAAAGCTGAAAATGCTATCGTCAGCTTTCTCTGCAGTCTCACATTCGTAATTCACTCACGTCAGAACAATTTGTTTCCTTGGCACTTAATTTCTGCTATTCTTTGTAATTCTGGATATTAGGCCGTTGCCTGAAGTGTAGCTGAGGAAGACCTCTCCTGAGCTGGGCTGTTCGCTCTGCTGATAACTTCCTATTCTGTTCTGAAGGTTTCATGTCCATGCAATCTCTCCGCTGACACTAGGATCAGGTTCTTCTGCTACTGAAGTCCTACTCAGAAGTTCCTGCCCTATACCCAAAAGATGCCCCAACATATAAAAAAGACACGTGCTCCACTATGTTCAACGCAGCCTTATTTATAATAGCCAGAAGCTGGAAAGAACCCAGATGCCCTTCAACAGAGAAATGGATACAGAAAATGTGGTACATCTACACAATGGAATATTACTCAGCTATCAAAAACAACGAGTTTATGAAATTCATAGGGAAATGGTTGGAACTGGAAAATATCATCCTGAGTGAGCTAACCCAATCACAGAAAGACATACATGGTATGCACTCACTGATAAGTGGCTATTAGCCCAAATGCTTGAATTACCCTAGATGCCTAGAACAAATGAAACTCAAGACGGATGATCAAAATGTGAATGCTTCACTCCTTCTCTAAAAGGGGAACAAGAATACCCTTGGCAGGGAATAGAGAGGCAAAGATTAAAACAGAGACTGAAGAACACCTTCAGAGCCTGCCCCACATGTGGCCCATACATATACAGCCACCCAATTAGACAAGATGGATGAAGCAAAGAAGTGCAGGCCGACAGGAGCCGGATGTAGATCGCTCCTGAGAGACACAGCCAGAATACAGCAAATACAGAGGCGAATGCCAGCAGCAAACCACTGAACTGAGAATAGGACCCCCGTTGAAGGAATCAGAGAAAGAACTGGAAGAGCTTGAAGGGGCTCCGATACCCCTTATAAACAACAATGCCAAGCAACCAGAGCTTCCAGGGACTAAGCCACTACCTAAAGACTATACATGAACTGACCTTGGACTCTGACCTCATAGGTAGCAATGAATATCCTAGTAAGAGCACCAGTGGAAGGGGAAGCCCTGGGTCCTGCTAAGACTGAACCTCCAGTGAACTAGACTGTTGGGGGGAGGGCGGCAATGGGGGGAGGGTGGGGAGGGGAGCACCCATAAGGAAGTGAAGGGGGGAGGGGAATGTTTGCCCGGTAACCGGGAAAGGGAATAACACTCGAAATGTATATAAGAAATACTCAAGTTAATAACAAAAAAAAAAAAAGAAAGAAAATGTGGTAGAATTGTGCTATGGAAAAAAAAAAAGAAGTTCCTGCCCACCAACTTGAAGAATGTTCCCTAATACATGTAAATATTCCAGTGTTTCTGGTTTCAACAAGGTCTTTGGTCTAACTTGGATTTATTTGTACAAAAGGTGGAAGATATAAACCTAGTTTTCTTCTTCTGCAGGAGGATAAACAGTTTACGTCATCATTTTTCTAATGTATACTTTTGCTTTAAATGGACATAGTACAATTTAATTTTCAAGTCCTCTAATCTATTCAATTGGTCCATCTTCTATTTTTATGCCTGTACCAAGCTCTCTTTATCACTCTGCTTCTGCAGAAGAATTAAAGGTTAGGCATTGTAATACCTCTACCAGTATGTTTACCAGTCAATAATATAAACACACGTAAATAAAGGTACATGTATGTATAGTGTGCATGCAGCAAGGAAAGCAAGAAAGGGTAAATAATTAGCTGATGAGGACAGACTAGATGCAGGTCATGGATGAGTCAAGAAAGAGTACAAAGGTGTGTATTCTTCTAGTTTTGACTCTGTTGTGGATTTCCCAGGACTTGGTGGTAGATAAGTGCATAAAAATAGATTTGAGGGTAAGAGTGTGAAAGCCAACATGAAGCTCCACAGCTTTAGAATGGCTGTTCTGTGACCTCACCTGGCTTGCCCTCAGAGGGTGTTAGCACATCAGAGCCTTCGCCCCTGCCAGGTGGGGTCACTAGTCCTCAATAAACTGATTAAAGAAACAAATTATTAGGGAAAAGCAGAAAAAGAAGGTTTGTTCAATGTGACCACACTTAGATGAGTGACAAAGACATCCAACAACCCCTCAGGCCTTCATGGTACTAACATTAGCATGGGGCCATGCGTATGAAGAGCTAAGAAGTCCCAAGCAAGGCAGAGTCCTGTTCTTCACTGACAATTCCTTGTGTGGGCTCCAGTTCCCTCCACAAGGCCATGTGACAAACTGTCAGACCTGTGTTAAGTCTCTTTCCAGGAAACCAGTTCCGCTCCTGCCTGGCACTGGGTTTTGCTTGCCTCCTCTCCCAGCCTCAGATCCCCAGGGAAACTTTACTTTTCTGGGACCATTGTTTCCATAGTCATAGAGCCAAATTGAGGGGCATCAATTTGTCCTTATCTGAGTCCTAAAAGCACAAAGGCAAGGACTCCCAAAGTGACAAAGCAAGTGACTTCATTTGCTAGTTCTCTAGGATACATGAGGCTATACTCATAGAAACAAAAGTAATTCAGTCTTCCTACAAGATCAAATGCAAATATGTAAAATAATGCCTTTCCAACATAATGTACAGCTTATGGTATGTTATACAAGTAGATGTAATAATTCAAACTAAAAATGCTAATAAAAATTATCAGCAAACACCTAAACTATTTCTTTTTTTTTCCTTAAATGAATTCATCCTGGGCTAAAAATTGAATAAGCATTTAGAAGCATACACAAAACAAGCATATTGCAGCAGGTCTGTCTGGCTGATTGTAAGTTTTAGAGCTTCTAAGGCTGCATTTCGGCTACAGCGCTATTTAGTTATTGTTTTATCAAACACTTAATTATAAAATAAGATGCATGATATTCAGATGAAAGCATACACTATATAATCAAATCTTTAGCATGGCGTTACCCTAGTTGTCATTCTGAGGTCTGGCTTGGGCACAGATGCTGCATTTAACACAGCATCTCCAGTAAGAGCACATTGTCCTCTCCTTCCCTTTGACCTCAGAATTATTATAGTGTACTGTGATAATTTTATAAACCCTATTGGAATGTGTGAGGCAAAATGTACAGATGAAAATAAACTTGAAAACGACATTTTTTAAAAAGAGAAAATCAATTACTATTTTAATAAGTAGAAATAACTTTTGTGCAAAAAGAAAAAAATTATCCATAAAATAGATGTTCAATAGATTAGTGTACTAAATTAGACTACATTTACATGTAAATTTCTGAAATTTATATCCAAGACTTGCGAGTAGAATTTAGTATAGAAGTTTACAAAAATCCATTCATTTTTGCCTACTCATATTGACAATTTAAGGTGCTTGATTAAACTCCATTTTTCTTAGGGAGCCAACAAAGAACCAAGACAGCTATAAAAGTGATGGATTGGTGGGCTTTTCCCTCCTCGCTGTCAAGGGAAGCAATGAGAAAGTTTGCTTGGTACACAGGCATGCAGTGCAGTCTGCAGAGAAGAGAGATCTGAGTGCACACTTACTGCAAACCGGAAGAGGAGGAGACCACTCAGAGAACTCTGCTGCCTCCCAGCCCAGGTGCCTGCTCTGAGAAAGATCCACCTCCCACTGCCCAGAGGAGATGAAAAGAATGGGGACCCCAGTGAATAGCTAGTGCTCAGAACTGTGCGGCAGGGAGCGGAATGGAGCTAATTTGCAGTAACCCTCATTCCTTGTTCAGCTCTCCCAAAGCATAATAAAATAAGGAGGCTGTGTCTCCAGGGCTCCCCTTCCAGCTGTGCCCCACAAGTTGAAAAAAACAAGAAGGGACATGTTAACTGCTCACACCAGCCTGCCTCCCCTGCTGTCGCTCTTGCAATAATTCAAAGAGATTGTGTGCTCTTCTCTGAAATGTTTTAAGATGCCTTCCTCATTTGTCAAGGAGATTTAGGTGAATTCCTGGCTGAAAGCAGAACAAAGAACAAATTGCTCTCTCAAAATGCTCGATTCTTGATGCATTACATTCTACCTTGAGCTCAAAAGCTGGTTAGGTTTAACTAACATTTGGAATTCTGGTTTGATGACCCATATACGGCTCCATTTGGTCAGTTTGGTTAATGCACCAGCCTTTCCAGCTGTTCCTTCCTCTGAGACCTCTGGTGGAATCCTTCCTCACATGTTGTCTGTCTGTCTGTCTGTCTGTCTGTCTGTCTGTCTGTCTGTGGCAATTACCAGTGTTTCTGGACTTGAGGTGGTCCCTTCATTCCCTCCCCTATCATGTGGCATTTTTTCCCACGTGTGTTAGATCACTGTATTTCACCCCTGATTGTGAAGGGTGGAGAGGTTGGGATGTTGCTGATCCATCACCAAACTATCTTGGGCTAACTTGGCTCCTTACACAGCCATTTATGTACAACTCTTTTGGAATGTACAAGAAACCGCTACTTTCCACCAATCCAAAATTTCCGAAGGCTGAAGCTTAAAACAGACTTCCCTTCCTTTGTTGCAACCCCCCCTAAATGGTGTTCTTAACAATGTATTTGAGAAGTGTCTTGAGTTGGGCTTTCTTTGTCCCATTGCTGTGAAACTGTTAACCACAATGGAGTAAAGTATTTGGTGCAACTTGGATTTGCATTCTTATCCGTGGTCGCTTGTAGTTGACTCTGAAACACACCCATGCTGCTTTTCATGTGAAAGCTGTGGTTTATGCATTAAGGGTTCATCCTGCTGTGCTCCAACTATATATTAACCAGTTATATCAGCAGTGACCATATCTCAGAATGAAGTCATAGTCTAAATATCTTCTGGGAGAAGGGAACACACTGTATGACCGATTAAATTCCCACAAAAAAAAAATCAGTCTCTACATCATACGTAGACTCCCTCCTAAATATCTCTCAGACCTGCCCACTCTGTCACCATAATTTCCCAAATCCCATGTGAATGACCCCTTGTATGACTGGAAAACTTTCTAACTTTGCCCCTAAGTTGTACATCGTTCCAATCCACCTCAAAACAAAACAGAAAACTTACTGAGATGTGAATTTCTTAGGTGATAATTTTCAGAGTGCCACAATCATGTAATGACAATCCAAACAATGGTACCAACACCTGCACATTCTATGCCAGATCTTGTCTCAATCCAATGTCCCCCTGTTTGATGCCAAAATAACCATCAGCCTGCCCTGTTTCCATGGATTAGTTTTACCCAGTTTGTACTCCAAATGAGTGGAATCATATAGTTGGTAACTTTCTTACTCATTTTCTGTTTATCATACTCAATCTCACTATTGCAAATAGAGTTGCCTCATTTTATTGCTATACAAATATTTGATCTTATGAATATGTTGCTTTAATGATACATTGTGCTGTTGGTGACTGTTCAGGTTGTCTTCTACTTGAGGACTATTAAACATGATGAGACTGTGAAGATTCGGGCATTTCTGGACATACATGTACAATAGCTGCATTTACAAGCGGACATCTTCATTAAAGTTGTCAAGCAGTTTTCTATTGTGATTGTATGCATTTCCCATCCTGCAGCAAAACAGACATTTCTTCTTGCTTCACATCCTCACCAACACTTAGTTTTATTGGTCTTTTCTCATGATCTTTTAGCACATTCTGGAATGGTATTATATTGTTCTTAGTTAACATATTAATAATAACTAATTATAGGAAAACTGATATGGTTAGTAGGCATATGGAATTCTCCTCAAATGTGAAAGCTTCATTCAAATGCACTGACTGCCTGGTGTACTGTGGGATTCATCTGTTGGCTGATTTTTAAAAATATATTAAATCTTCTAGCTACTGCTTCTTGTCAGCCATACTGTGCTTACTATCTATGCCAATGGCTGCCTTTTTTTCTCAGTTAACAGTGCTTTGTTCCAAAACAAGGAAACAACCGAAAACTTTGCATTTCAATACATTCAAAATTTATCTTTTTTGTTGGTTCACAAAGGTAGTTGTGAGTTCTAATTTCCACATTTTTCAATCTACTCACTTAAAAGGTACTCAGTTGATAGGTATTTGATTTATTCATAAGCTAGATTCTAATCAGCACAAGATTTTAGAAGATCCTGATAACCCAACAAGCTAATACTTGTGGTTATTCCAGATACCTTTAACAACTCCTAAGTTTGAACCATTTTGTTCATAAAGCAAAATCTTAAAAAGAATTATCCATAGGAAATTTAATAATGAATCAAATAAATAATATAGCATCTTATATGCAGAATCCTTCCCTCTGTAGTGTTTTGGGAGTAATTTCAGTTGCCGTGTACTAGAGGCCTATCACCTTCCAAAGCTGGCAGTGTTCCTGGGTCCAAATTCTTGCTTGGATGGTTTGGATTAACTCTATCCAGCTTCAGCTCATTATGAATAACACTGCTATAAAGTCTACACATACTCTGAATATAGTTTCATTTCTCTAGAAGATTTTCAATGGCTATATGTGGAAATGCAGTGTTACATAATGACTTGTCTTCAAAAGCTCTTCCTAAACTAGTTTTTAAAGCACACACATCATTTACATTCCGACCAGCAATGTTCTAAGCCTCTGCTTTCTCCTTTGAAGCACTTATTTTCTGTACAGTTAAGCCACTCCAATGGGCAAGAGTCAGGATTACTTTGTGGTTACAGTAACATTCAGTATCTTTCCTGCCTTCTAATTTGCATCTCTCTGGTGACACTAAGCGCCCATTCTTCCATGAGACTCTTCGATGCTACATTATACAATTATTCAGTTCTATTTATTTTGTTCTGTGGTTCTAGAAAATACGATTTATATTAGTGTACACCCTATATGCTACTGGGCTGATTTTAGCGAGTACCTTTGCAGGGCTTGTGAATTAGGTGCTTCCTACGTTAACTTTGTAAGCTTGCTAAATTGACTGCTTAAAGTTGCATGACTACATGCTTGTGAATACTACTTTATCATCTCTCTATAATCCACTCTGTTTCCTTCTCTCCAGCCCTCTTGACCCTCCACAGGACTTCAAATTTTAAGCTATCCAGCTATGGTGAGGATAGTTCCTACTTAATGCTCATGTGAGCCTATGGTAAGACCTCCAGCATCTCACTTCGCTACCCTGGTTGTTTTTTAAATGGATACTATTTATTAATGATGTTTAGTTACAGTCCTACTTTGATGTAAGTTTTTTATGAAAATTAGATGTTCAATTTACCATATACTTTTCCATATATATTAAAATGCTCTTAGAGTTTCCCTCCTTTTGGTTGTTATTACATATCCAGTGTTTGAGCAATACCAGCCCCATGAGTCTCATAGGAACAAATGAATTTTAACGTATTTTTAAAGATGATGCTCAGTTTGCTATTACTTTGTGATATGTGCCTTCTTGACACTGTTAAAATGTGTTTAATTTCACTGACTTGTTTAGCTATTATTTTCTATTAGCCCACGTTATCCTTCTGCTTCTTTACCCCTTACTCAGTAACTGTGGGGTTATAGTGATGGCTCCATCAGTAAAGTGCTTGCCATGCAAACAAAAGACCATCAAAGCCAGGTTCATTCTGTACTTCGACAGGTGGCAGCCCAGGGTTCACCGGTCAGTCATTCTAGTTCAATGAAAGCCATCATTTCAAAAAGTAAGGTGGTATGTGACTTAGGAAGAGACTAAGTATCCATTCTGGCCTCAATGTGTACCAGCACCCACATGTACACACAACACATATACCATGCACATACACACATAACAGCAAATGCTTTAGAGATAAAAAAAAAAGTGACTGGCAAGTCACTTCTGTGTACTGCTTTTCAAAAGTTCTGGACCTCCTGGTATCTGTGTATGATTCATTTTGTCATTATACATGTAACTATCAAGTGTTATTTAGTATGTAAAGTGCTTAATACAGTAATGGAGTCAATACATTTTTCATGGGTTTTCTATTTGCTCTGCTGGGTGTTTGTTGACTACTCGATCACTAACTGATGCAGAACGTCATCTCTTATAAACCAGATCGTATTTCTTCCTTTTCTTTCACTGTCTTAAGGCTAAACTTCCATGCACATAAGAAGCCCCCTCCGGCACTATGTCCTGAGGTGGCTCGGTCCAGTCCTGGCCTCTGCCCACTCCTCTGCAGAAGCACGCATCCGCACCTGCTCTTTAAGTCCTCCGTGTTTTCGTTTACTTTCAAGGCCATGCTTTGCATGGTAGCTTCCTCTCCGGCACACACCGCCCCTGATTGTGCATGGCTACCTGACTTATGTCATTCAGTCTTGGTTTCACTGTCAAATCGGAATGAGGCCTTCTTAAGACAATTCATCTAATCTTGTATTTCACCTGCCACATCACCATAAATGATGGAATCTCCATGAGAGATTCTAATAATAATAATACAACAGAAATTCGAATCAGAAAATTTCAAAACCCACAATGCTACCTGACCCCATTTCCACATTCAATGTAAAGCAAACAGTGGGAACTGTCATGTCTCTGGGTCCATAAGAGCTTGTGTGCGATATAATACAGAGCAGGAGAGTCCAATTTCTCTGCATTCAACTAATTTCTGCATCACTTTCACAATGTATGATGGGAATTAGTCAGGAAAGGGTCTCAGTCTCAACTCCCCAAATGACAATGGGGATAAAGATGCTATTCATTTGACAGCATTGCTGATATCATGTAATAAATGATACTTTGTATGCAACATGCTTTCAGTGCTGCAGTCACAGGAAGTTTTTTGCGAACAGGAGCTATTATGATGACAATGTTCATGATGATAATGATGATGGAAATAATAAGCATCTGGTAAATACTAAATCATTCAATCAAACTCCCAGACATGTGCACACACACACAATTAAATATTGTGATTAATTTCTACCAAGTGGATGCAGCCTTCATCACTTGCGTTAACAAATTTTGTAAAGACTTGGTCGCTTTGAGTTCTAAACTGGGTAAATTTGGTATCAAGAAATACAGACCAGCCTTTGGAAGCACTGCGGTATCTCACAAAACTGAAATGAGAACAGAGAAGCAAACTTTTTGAAGAATCAAGGTGGCTTCAGAGAATGGGAAGGCAAATCTCACAGGCGTCCTCTCTGAATACTACCACCCAAATGATTAAGCCACCATTAGCATCTGCATTTCCTCTCAGTTCAGAATCCCAATTTCCCAACAGAATGAAAAACATGACAGACAGAACCAGCGCCTACTCATCTTTATCCCTAAAGGCAGGGCTTGGCATAGATGAGGGTACTGGTCACCATCTCTGTGGTTCAGAGAACATTTCCTAGAAAAGAATTTTATTTTACGACAAACAAGTCATCCCAAATTGTACAGCCACAATCCTAGGGACTCTATCTAAGACAGGCTTTCTCTAAAAGGGGCCATTTTGTTCTACTCTTCACTCATCCAGAACAGTAGCAACCAAGTTATGCACCATTAGCTGCTTGGGAGGGAGTTAATTACAAATTAAATATAATTGAATCATTGAATATGCTTTCAAGTCTCTAAATAGAATAACAACATGCTACCTTGTAGAATCAATTTTGCAAATCAAAGCTCAGTCCCTTGCTTCCTAGGATAACAGAAGGCTTTTGTGAGATTTCTAACATGTAGAGATACAGTTGAAAGAATTTATTGGAAGTCATCCAAATTAAGGGAGGGGCTGAGGATGTACTTGCTGAAACACTTCTTGAGTAGTATACACAACGCCATGAGTTTATTTCCTAGTCTTTCATAAATCAAGCATTGTGGTGAATATCTATAACCCAAACACTCAGAGGTGGAGGCAGGAAGATCAGAAGTTCGAGATTATCTATCACTAGATAGGGAGATCAAGGGTAGCCTGGGATATATGAGACCAAAATTAAAGGGATGGTATGTTCTTAGATCTTGTGGTTCATAAAAATCCCTGAAGGAACCTGGTGAGAGAATCAAAAGTTCACCAACGGTGAAGCAAGTTTCATGTTTTGCAGACTCAAATTTGAAATAAAACCTTTGATTTCAAAATTCTTTCTGTTGCTTTTACATACTACTTTAGCCAGCCAGAAAAGTAGCATAGACCTCCTAACATTCATTCATAAGTCATCCTCCAGAGGGTCTTGAGCTGCAGCACCAGGGAAAAGGCATCCGGGAGAGAAGTGTGGAACTGGGGGGGGAGGAGGAAATGAGTTGTCAGCTGAGAAGCATCGCATGTTTGTGGGGTGGCTGAGACCCAAGAACACTGGGGAGTAGCATCAGCAGGAGAAGAGAAAGCTAGCAAGCCTGGATGATTCCCATAGAATCCCTGGCATCAGTGTGTGTCCCCTGGCCTGTTGCTGCAAGATTATCTTCTTCCTAGATTGTCAATACAAGTTGTGCTTTTTAGACATGCTTTAAGGAGCAAAAAAATTATATTTCATGTTTACAAAATTGGGAGGGAGACTGCATGATGAAGGAGAGTCATCAGTTGGACCAGTGGTTCGATTCCCTACTCAGGTGCTTACTAGTTTTGTGATGTTTGGAGGTTAGTTCACCCTTTCTGCCTTACCAGGTTTTCTTATCTAAAATAGTGATAGCATTTTTAGCTATGCCTCCATTATGTTGTTATGAAGTTAAATGAGGCAGCAGCTATAAAAACTCGCTTCCACATCACAAGTACTTTGGAACACTTACCATTATTATCATTACTTTTCTCCTTTCAGTCTTTAATAGACATTTGCAAGATTCACATTCCTAGCATTTACCTTTAGACTCCAGAATTACATTTAAAACAAAGACAGCCGCCTGAACAATCAGGCTTCATACAAATTTCACCAATCACTGCATTTAAAGCTAATAGAATTATCACGTATTATCCCTAACATACTCAAGGAAAGAAAGGCCATTTATCTCCCCAAATGAGAGTGGCCCAGGATCTCAGAACAAAGGATAGTTTAATGATCACAGACAGATGAAGACAACAGGTGTGCCAAGAATTGGGATGGGGGTACCATTACAATAAGCAACCAAATGACAACCTATAGAATGGACTTTATTATACTTTCTGGGGCTTGATGCCTGGTATACTTGGAATTATTTCCCTGTAGCTGTCAAAGACGACTCAAGGGCCAGAATCTCCCCGAGGGCTATATGATCCCAGGAGCTAGAGGCAGTCAGTGATTCCCCTCATTCCTGGAAACAAGTCCATCTCTTGCACACTCAGTGTCCACTGTCTACTTCCAATTTAGAAAGCTCTGCTACTGTAAATAGCAAACCACTCTGGAAGCCCTGAATAGAGCTTCAACCAGCACTGTGAAATGGGTTTTGACAGGAGTGACTATTTGAAAGCACACAATTAACTAATCCCAGTGTCAATCGGCAAATTGAGTAAGTAAACAAATTATGGTACATCTATACACACAGCCTTAAAAGAAATTCTACACACATAATAATAGACAAAGAAGTTTGAAGTAAGAAGAGGGATGGGAAGGCAGGACAGAGGACTGGGGAGGAGAAACTAACACTCTAAAACTAAGACTGTTTGACAAATACATATGGAAATCTACTATTTTATAAGCTCTCTCTCTCTCTCTCTCTCTGTGTGTGTGTGTGTGTGTGTGTGTGTGTGTGTGTGTGTGTGTGTGTGTGTGAAAACTCAAAATAACCTATATAGGAGATTATGTTCATCCTAGAAGCTGTGAATTGCCAATGCCAGATGTGGAATACCGCTCCTCAAGTTCTCAAGTTGTTGGTCAACAGTGTCATGGAAACCATCCAAATAATATAGGATTATTGCTTTTGAGTGCCCACCAAAACCATATGGGAAGACACCAAAGATACCACACATACTGGTCAGAAGACATGGAAAAGTACAAGTGTAGCAAGATACACCCAAGGATGAAATAATACCACAATGTTATGGTTGCAACCAACTACTTTCTGGTTGGATTTAAAACCTGATATCCAAGAAGAAATGTGTCTGGCACTACAAATCTATCAAGAAGTTATTGTTGCTGTCTGCGCCAAAAGCTGAAAGCCAGTTGCCAGGAGCGCCTACACAGCTGAGAGCAGAGGTAAGACCAACTTTTGTGCTCCAAGCGACCTGCCTGGTAGACTCAGGACACACAAAGGCAGAAGTCCTCTGGGACAGGGCACTTCCAGTTTCTGCCTATGCCCGGAACTGATCTGAACTGATCCAATAGCTCCCTGCACCCAAATCCTGGGGGAGAGAGAGCTGAACACCCAGAAGTTCAGACAATCCTGAGATCACAGAACAGACTGCCACTTCTATCCACCTCTCCCAAATCCTTGGCCCAAGAGGAAACTGCACAGTGCCTCTGGATACAGGAAAATAGGCGCAGTCAGTGGCAGGAACCTCCTGGGTCCAGCCTGTGCCCAGAACTGAACTGAACTGGTTGCACAGCTCTCTGTACCCAAATCCCGTGGGGGAGAGAGCTGGACCCTCAGAAGTGCGGACGCTCCTGAGAACTCAGAGGAGACTACTCTCTGCTCACATTCCCGACCCAAGAGGAAATCTCCTAGTGCCATGCACAGGGACCAAGGAGCAGTCAGGGGCAGGACCGTTCTGGCTTCTGCCTGTGCTGAGAGCTGAAAGCCAGTCACCAGGAGCACCTACACAACTGAGAGCAGAGCTCTCTGTTCCCAGATGCAGCTGAAAGAAAACAGACCTACAGGAGCGCTAACACACAGGCCTACAGGAGGGTCAAGCCACTGTCAAGAGACAGCAAGATAAGCTAACACCAGAGACAACCAGAGGGCAAGAGGCAAGTGCAGGAACCTAAGCAACAGAAACCAAGACTACTTGGCATGATCAGAGCCCAGTTCTCCCACCACAACAAATACTGGATATCCAAACACACCAGAAAAGAAAGATTTAGATATAAAATCACATTTTATGATGAGGACTTTAAGAAGGACATAAATAACTTCCTTAAAGAAATACAGGACAACACAAGTAAACAACTAGAAGCCCAAAAGAGGAAACACAAAAATTCCTTAAAGAATTACAGGAAAACACAACCAAACAGGTGAAGGAACAAAACCATCAAGGATTTTAAAATGGAAATAGAAACAATAATGAAAGCACAAAAGGAGATAGAAAATAGGCAGTTTTTGGTTGTGACAAAAATGGTAGTCAGCCCTTAAGAATGTGGCTCTTGGGAGGTAGGCCATGTGCCAATAGACTGCTCCATACAAGTATGTACATGGACAGTAGAATTTGGAGTTGATGGGTTATTAAAAATATTCCTACATAAACAACATCCAGCCAGATTCTAGTGTTCCACTTGTCAAGTTTATAGGAGCAGGAAGTAGAATAGTTGCACAGAGTCTCGGAAGTGGGGAGTGGGTTTCCTTGACCAGCAAGGGATTTGGCTGAGGAACATAAAAATAGTTCTGGAGATGGGTAACAGTGAGGTTTGCTCAATAATGTGAATACACTTAAGCCTTAGTATTCCCTATGCTTGAATGTGGTAAAACTGTAGACTGCATATTATGTTTTATGCACAGTTCATCACAATTTTAGAACATGTTTTCAATCACATAATCCAGAAAATATAAGGACTGCTCAGAGAGGATATAATCAGACAGACTGGACAGCAACAATCAGTCCCAAGAGTCACTATAAATATACACTGAGCCTTGCAGCGTTCAGACCCATACTATTTCTGCAGAGCCAAGGAGTATAAATCATGAAAAGAAAGACTTTATTTGATTTAAGAACTTTCAACAGTACTCTTCAAACACAAGTTAGACTTTTTAAATTTAAACTCTAAGTTCATTTCTCAGGAAATATTCAAATATAAATTAAATATTCTCTCTCACAAGAGATAGCTTTAGAAGCAGAATTGGATAAAGGTTGGACCTACATTAGTGATTCCTAAAAGCAACTTAACAGGCTAGTCCAACATTCAACAGAATTTCCTTTTTAGTATATGATGAGATGAAAAATATTGGGAGGAATTTATAAGGCTCAATACATATGATAACTTTAATCCTAAAATGATGCCTTCTCCTCAAGGGTCAAAATGACGGATCACATTGGAAATAATACCAAATTAGGAAGTAGTTTTCCATGTCTTCTGTGTGAATTGGGGATAAAAACTTAATAAAGTCAGGCCAGCCTTTAGTGTTAGGAAGAAAGATCACAGTAATCATAAAGTCTGAGAATCACAGAGATGTAGTTTTGTAGCCTTCGGAAGTTACTTGATTTTTTTTTTTACCTCAGCTCTCTCATCTGAAATGGCAGTTGTATTTTTACCTACACCTTCTTTAGGACATTACAAGGATAAAATGAGGCAACAAATCTAAAAGAATGCTGTCACCCAGGGTCAAGGGCTGTCACCCAGGGTCAAGGGCTGTTGCTTTTATCTAAAGCTGCACCGCGTATTCCTTTAAAGCACATTTTCACGCCTGTGTGGAGGGGAGCAAACCTCAGCGAGACTTTCCTCAGAGTTTCCGCCTCCACCAATGATACAGAACTTGAATGTATCCTCATACACTCAGGAATGTTTCTCAATGATAAGGAGAGAACTTTGCTTTAGCGTTGCTCAGTCACATTCAATCCTGAGGCAAACCAGCAGATGGCAAACTGCACTGGCCTTCAGTGAAGGCCTCAGTCCCAGTATACCTAGCATTCGGGAGAGAACATGTTCATGAACATTACCTGAATGTGTATATGTGTGCACTCACATGTGTGTTCATGAAGACAAAAAGACAAGAGTTGAAAATATAGATGAAGACAATGACCACAGTGAGAAGAGGAGAGGAAATATACACTTTGAGTGATGTCCAAGACCATCTCACGATAAATCAAAATAAGCCTGGAAGATGAGCGCCTCTGCCATCTCGTTGCCAGCAGCAACAGCTTGTCTGTGCATGCATCGTTCTCTCTTTGTTGCTCCTTTAAAGTCAAATGAAAAACGTGAAGGTAGCAAATAGCTTCATTGTCAGAAGACAAAAGAATAAAAGGGCACCGATGACATCACTCTGTAGAACCCCCCCCCACCCCAGCTTTTTAATCCTACGATTTATGCTTTAGAAATCTTGCAACATCTGCATTTGCATTTCATGGAAAACACTTCTCTTTCTGTCACTCACGGACTGTCAGGATGGCATTGTGTCTGTGCTTTAAAAAGAGAAATTCCATTCAATTTGGTGGTTGATAAAGACATTTCATTCACATCCCTTAACGAACAATAATTATTCTAATTCACCACATGAAGACAAGGAAGAAAAAACATTCACCTTTTCAGCTTGTTTTTCATCGTGGAACACAGAGAAGGGAAATGCCCCCTCCTTTGAGTTAAAAAAACAACTCATTAAGTGGAAAAATGGTTCCTGTAAGATTGTGTGCTTTGGGTGCCTCCTGTCCACATTGAAAACAATGTGGGTCTGAGATAGCAAACTACACTTAGATTCAAATCCTGACTTTGCCCTTGCAAAACTACAGGCAAAACACATTTCCTTCTAAGTCTGATGTTCCTGATCTGTAAAGTGGGTATCTGTATCAAGATCTACAGAAAATTTTATCTAAGTTAAAATTACACAGTTAAAAAAAATGTTAGCTGCTATTATGTTTATCATCCTGCTCCTCATAAACCTCCCATTGTCCTTATCAGGCAATGTCATTTAAGGCTCTTAAAGGGCAAGTAACATAAATCACTCTCCTAAATTCTAAAGAAAAAGAAAGTGAATTGCCTAATTGCATGTGGGACAAACTGAAGTACTGCTAAGGAATACATTCAGGCAACAGGAATCAGAACCCCAGAAATGAATGTGGTCCTTTAGAAAACTCTGCCATCAGAAGAATCCATTGCAACAAGTTCCTGCCCCTGAGTCAAGGTACTTGAGATTGGGATTCCTGGAAGGGAGAAGCAAAGAAGACAGAAAGGTGAGGCTTGCTTCTGTCATATACCACAGGGGAGAATACACTGACACTCCTGATTGCTATGGTAGGGTAGGAAATACAGTTCCTCTCAGGAAACATCCACGTCTTATGGCACAGGAGGAAAGCACGGATGTAAAGCAGGCACACACACCAGCTACTGCTGCATCACAGCCTGAGAACCAACTGGACAAGATGCAGTTAGGGTTCTACCCTCTGCTCCTTTCTGTTTTTCTTTTCTTTTTTTTTTAAATTTCTGGAGCTGGGGACCAAACCCAGGGCCTTGTGCTTGCTAGGCAAGTGCTCTATCACTGAGCTAAATCCCCAATCCGCCCTCTGCTCCTTTCATCTGACTCTTTCTTTGGTAATTATGCTTTTAATATATGTTACAACTTTAAGTTATTGTTGAAACTATTTTGAAAAACGTAAAGGCTCTGCTGTTTCTGTGCCATTTTAATAAAACGTTGCTCCTTGTTATAAAGAAATTATGCTGTTGAAAGCTTTCTGATAGAATTTTCAGGAAAGTCACCTTTGCTATGGTCAAGTTATTTAGCACGGTTTGTGCTATAACAAAAAAAAAAAAAAACCAAGCATATAAAATATTCATTGAAGAAGTTATTTGACGATGACTTAAATAAATAGTCTTGTAAAAATATTTTTTCAATGTTCAGTAAGATGATAATTATGTTCAGAGATTGGAGTTAAATGCAAAATTTTGTTTTGATAAATTTTGTTGATGAGACCTCAATGAGAAAGGATTAACAATAAAAACCAATGATGTAAGAATAATGAAAAATAATAATGGGCTATATGACCCATAATTCCATTAATATTTCCTTCCAGCTTACGAGCTGAACAAATCCCAAACAATGGAACACACAGAGGCTGATTAATTTGGAGCCTGAATATCTACCGAGTTCAGTGAAAATATGTCTCAGAAAGCCCTGGGTCTTGCAATCGTGCAGGGCCAAGGCAACTCAGCTCCACCCGTATGAGATTAGTGACTTAGTGACTCTAAGCAATGTCACTAATTGGCAAAATACTGAGTCAAAATGACAATAATGTCAAAGGTGAACTCGGGAGGACGAGACAGAATGGGCGGGAGTAGAACAGAGCAGTGCAGAACTTGTAACGGACTCGGAAGAGGAAGTGAACCCAGGACCAGAACAGAAGGAAATCACCACGGCAGCAAATTAGGAAATAGACTGACATGGAGAATCCCTTGGGTACGCCCTGAGAGCCTTCGGGCTCTCGTCTGTAAGTGGACACAATATCACCCACCCAACAGGCTGCCAGTGGACCTGACAATCACCTGCCACCAAATCTTTACAGTTCCCACTACCTGGAAGCAGTAGGTATGCATCAGTGTGTGTGCCACTGTAGGCAGTTACCGTTCTTCATATATGGTAAGCATACAGTTCATTTTAATATGGGACTGGGCTTCATGGAGGGTTTTTCAGCTTCTTGGCAAGAAGAACTCAACATCCAGATTTTGAATTCAAATAAATCTGTAGGGAGATTCTTATCAGCCTGAGAGTCTCAAAATACTCCATAAAAATAAATATATATGTACCTATACAGATGTGCATTCCCATCTGTAACAGAGGATATAGTTATATACACATATGGTCATGTGGTATAGAGTCATATATACCCACACATGTGCATGTGTATGCATTTCTTTGATGATAATGTAAAAGTGGTTAAAGACCAATGGTTTACTTTTTTCCAATATGTAGTAGCATCCAAGACAGAATTTCAGAGAAAAAACAGTGTAAAGTTAAAAAGGTACTATCTGGGAGTACTTATGAACTCCAATCTATGAGCCAGGGATATGGCTCAGAAAAGTACTTTGAGCCTACAAAGTTAAAACACTCAAGAGAATCTCCTAGGCCACTGGTTCTCAACCTTCCTAATGCTGCGACCCTTTAATACAGTTCCTCATGTTATAGCGACCCCCAACCATACAATTATTTTTGTTGCTACTTCACAACTGTAATTGTGCTACGGTCATGAATCATAATGTAAGAATCTGTGCCTTCTAATGGCCTTAGGTGGCCCCTGTGAAAGAGTCATGACCCACAGGTTGAGAACACTGGCTTAGAGGGGTCTTACAACAGTAAAGAGAGATGTCATGGAAGGATTTAGCACAATGCCCAACACATGATGTGTACTCACTAAAGATGAGGACTGTGAGGGTGGGCTTATAGACTTTATGTCCGGTTGACAGGAAATGGCTTTAGCTTTCTCTAACCGTACATAACAAACACTATCCAAGGAATTGTAGGATTTTACCAACTAATCTATCTGCTACCAGCTCAGCCAGGAGATTCACTGACCCTGATGCCCGTGTAACAAAATCTATGTGACATGCGGGAGCCAATGAGAGAAACTTGTGACTGGCCTCAAACTTTCACATACAAAAGTCTCATTAAAATGTTCTAATCTGGAAAGCCCCCTGGAACCCTTTGGTGCACAAACACAAGAATGGCTTGTTTGTTCATTAGTGTGCACAATCCTAAGCTCACCTCTCAAATAGCACATCTACTCAAGTACAGACTGACCTAGATATCTTTCTCTCTTTGGAAGTAGCAATTCTCCATCACCTTCCTCAGGCCAACAGTAACCTCTCTCCCCTGCCTCAGTGTCCAAGGACTGCATGGTAATAGACTTCCAAGGTCCTCCAACTCTAAAATTCTACTGATGAAACGTTACATTACTATGCTTGTTTGTTGGGGGTGGGGGTGGGGTAAAATCACTACACTTGTATGTGCAGGGGGAAGCCACTGTGCTTGTGTGTACGCAGGTAGAAGTTACTGCGCCAGTTTATGTGAAGGGGGAAGTCACTGCACCTGTGCGTGTGCAGGGGGAAGTCACTACACTCAAGTGTGCACGGAGTGACATCATTATTAATCAGAGTGCCCTTTGCGCAGCTGACAGACCAAGGAGATGTGCTCGTAAGCAACAGCTTCTCACCAGCCTTCAGGGCTTTAAATTTTTACCAAATAAACTGCGATTTGTAAAGAACACCCCTGAAAGGATGTGCAATGAAGTTAAAGCAGGCACAGAAGGATGGAGTAACATTTCACCATCTGCCTGAGACACTAATAATGCCTCCACCTTACAAATGTCTAATTGACTGTGTGACAGAAGCATAAAGATCCTGCCACAATCTGACAAAGATGATCCCTCCAGTATGCCAAGGTCAGTGCTCCTAAGGACCATTTTCAATTTTGCACAGAGGAACTTCCTAGTGGCAGTGTGACAGATGACTGGGATGCAGGTGTACAGGGCTGAACTACGTGTATTATAGTCGTTTAAAGCAGGGCCAAGCTGGGGCCACACAGAGAACCAAGAGGCAGGGAACAAGTTGACATGATGCTCAGACAAGTGCAGTGGGTGGAGGGACACCTATCCAGTGTGGAGAGAGCCTGCTTTCTGGGCTGCTTCTGCCTCTGGGGCATTCAGCCTGGACCCATGGTGGGAAGTGGTGGTGGGTGACACTGTGCTTTCAAGGCTTGGGATTTGGGTGTCATTTTTCCTGAAAATGGCAGAGATGTTTCAGCAGGTAAGAGCACTGACTGTTCTTTCAAGTGGACCCAGGTTCAATTCCCAGCACCCACAGGGCAGCTCACAATTGTCTATAACTCCAGTTCCAGAGGTTCTCATATCCACACAGATAGACCTAACAGGCAAAACACAAATGTACATAAAATATTAATAAATTATACATTTTTTAATTTTGCTTTTTGAGACAGGGTTTCTCCCTCCCTGGTTCTAAATTATGAAAGAAACAAAACCTCTTCCACTTACAAATAGGCCACTTAGTATGGAAACAATTTTATTTTCACATCATATTGTCAGTCTCTATTTTTGATAAACATTAATAGTCTTCTATTCATGGGAGTGGTCTACAAATTGTTTTCACAAACTAATGTACATAGATGAACGTGAAGTGCTGTGCAAAAGCATCAATGTACAATGAGAAAAGTGGCGTGGGGTGTTGGTGTGCAGTGCACATAGCATCAGCTTCCCTTGTGCTGCGGCTCTTTCTGTGAGCTCAGATACAAAAGGGCTTGAATAGATGGAAGTCGAGGAAACGGAAGCAGCAGGCTGACACAAATCTTTTCAAGTCTATTTCTCTAAAACAAGCATCATCGCTCAGGCACACTGGCCCAAGCCAGATGGGAACCGGTGACCTCGTTTTCTGCTTCTTCCAGATCCCTGTAACTGGAGAACCACTAGCCACCACCGCAGGGCTAGATTCCCAGCACTTGGGGGTGGCCCATCAGTTAAGAATACTTACTGTTCTCACAGAAGACCCATGTTTAATTCCCAGCACCCACAACGCAGCCGACAATCAGCTGAAATTCATGCTCCGGAGGTATCTTACACCTCTAGCTTCTGGGGTACCTGCACTCAATGTGCACAGGCTGCCACACCAGCATAATTGTAGGCAAGAGTAACAATAACAACAACAATAATGAAAATTTTAAAAATAAATTACCACCTGACCATAAAATTACTGTGTATTTCATGTACATAATATTTTCATATGTATATATTCTAGACATATATTCTATACATTTTCATATATGCATATATTTACACATATGTTGGGTTCTTAGTACTAATATCAAAACTGAAATAGAACTGTCCTTTCAGATTTTTTAAATTGAAAAATGGCTAAATTTACCTTGACTGATAACTAATTCAAAATGGTTTCATTCTACTCATAGAAACATTCATTTTCCAGTATGTACTATAAAATCAATTAGATTTTTACTTCTTTTTTCAGTTCTACTTCTTAACTATATGTGTGTATCAGACATTTGTCCATATGTGTGAACACATTAGTGGAGGTTAGAGTTCAAACTCAAGTATCGCTGCTTAGATGCCGTCCGCCTTGTTTGTTAGTTTGTTTATGTTTGTGTTGGGTCCATGAATAAGGCTGAACTGAGTAGTCAGTAAGCCCTGGGCATCTGTTGTCTCTGCCTGCCCTGGCCTGGAACTACAAGTTCCTATACCTGAATTTTTAATATTACTTTTAGCATGGATTCTGGACTCTGGTCCTCATGTCTGTGTGGCAATTGCTTCACAAACTCTACTCCCAACATTGGGTTTTCCATTTTCCCTGTGCACAGGACTGCTCAGCCTGGCGTACGCCATGCAAGTCCGCTGCTATGGAGTTAGAACATCAACCCTCTCACTCTTCATTCTGATTCTTTAATCATAAGATGTAAATAGCAGTTTATTTTCACCTTATATTGTCAGTTCCCATTTATGATAAACATTAGTGGTCTTCTATTCGTGGTGGCAGTCTACAAACTGTATTAACAAATTAATTTATGTAAATGAATGTGAACTGCTCTTCAAAAGCATCCGTGTACGACAAGAGAGGTCATATGTGGCGCTGGTCTGCAGGAAACTTAGCATCAGCTCCCTGGTGCTGCGGCTCTTCCCAAGGACACATCTCCATCAGAGTGAAAATCCCATAGCACTCCTGACAAACACTGGGAATCTTCACAACACACTGACCAATATATTTTGGAAAAGGCTGTCTGTGTGGTACAGGTCTGTTTGTCTCTCACTGAAGACTAAGCAGTTAAAATAAAAGGGTGGCGATGCAAACTAAAGAACCAAGCAAAGCCCTTGCAGAATAATAGGATTCTCCTCCTTTTTAATGATAAGTAATAGAATAAGTCTCTACCACATGTGCATATATACATAGTAATGAGACATATATTTAATAGTTTCTTTGGGCCTTCTCTCAGTAGACACATGTTTGATCTGTGACTAACACTGTAATAAACAGGGGCATGGAACATATTGATGTCAACTCATTTGAGTGAATCCATATAAGATGGCCAGCTTCTACTATAATTCTGCCATTAGCCTTCTGAGAAACCTCCATTGAATTCCATAATGGTCCTAATGATTTGTACTCTCCACAGTGTTCAAGGGCTACGTGTTCTCCACATCTCAGAAACACTTGTTCACTTTTAGAAATAGACAATTCCAAAAGTGTGAGATGTTTGATTTCAAGGCTGTTGTTGTTAGTGTGGTTCATCATGACATTTTTCTATACACAAATCATTTGACTTTGCCTACACTCATCTCCAAACCCACTGTCTCCCTTTTCTTCCTCTTGCTAGACCCTTTGCTCCAAGCAAACAGTTCTGTCTTCCTCCCATCTCTTGCTACCACCTCCCCCTCTATAACATCCTTCCTCTCATAGTCCCCTCTCAGCTTTCACACCTCTGAGTATGTGTGAGTATGCATTTACATATATGAAATAACATCTAGATTGCACATACATCTCAGTTTCATTTATTTTGTTTAATGTATGATTTCCAATTGAAACCACTTTCGTAAAAATGTCATAATTTCATCTTTCTTAAAAGTGCACTGGGCATATGTGCAACATCTTCATTTTTCACTCCTATGCTAACACACATCTCATCTGTTCCCACACTGTAGCCAATACCATGCCATGCTGTAGCATGACCATGCAAGGAACTCTGTGCTTTATTGACTTAGTTTCTTCTGTGTTCTTGATGACGGAGTCTGTCGTGGCTTCAGCCTCGCTGCTTGCTACATATCTAGCTAGGTTGTTTATATCATCTTAATTTAATTTTCACTCATGTCTTTGTATTTACTCATTTCTTCTACAGTTACTATTATTTTAATATATTTTTTAAAAAAATGATTCTCTAATAGTCCCCCGGGTTTCACTGGAGTATCTTGTGATAGTTTCCATTTTATGTCTAAATTTTACTAATTTGAGTCTTCTCTATTAGTTAGATAAGCTAGGATTTTCCATTCTGTTATATTTTCTAAAAACAAACAAATAAAACAATAACAAAACTCTTTCAATGACTGAGTCTATGTATTATTCATAGTCTCAGTTTCAATTATATATGTCTCAATTTTATACATCAATCTCAATTATATATAGTCTCAATCTCATTTAATGTCATTATCTCTTCTTACACACTATTTTGCGGCTCGTCTTATTCTTTGGTTTCTAAGACATGCAATGTAGTATTTTCTATTTGAGAATTCGCTGACCTTTTAAATACCCATTAGTTTTTCTTTTATGAAATTGGGAATCCCAATTTTAAGTGCACATATATTTACCACTGTTACAGTTTCTCAGTGAATTCTCCATTTGTATGCAATGTTCTCCTTTATCTCTTCTAACTACGGTTAGAAGTCTACTTGTCTATTTTATCAGATGGCATGATAGTTACATAAGCTTATCGTCAGCTTCCACTGGTTCATCAAGCTGATTTTTGTCCTTTGACATTGAGACTATGTGTTTGCCAATGAGGTGTGTTTTTCTTGAGACAACAGATAGTTAGATCTTGTAGTTTAATTCACCCAACAAATTTTCATCCCTTCATTGGTGAGCTGAAGTTGTTTACAATTAGACTTCTTTTTAAGAGAGGTTTTTAATTCCTACAGTGGTCTCGATGGTTTTTCAACTTTGGTTTGATTATTTGTGCCTTGTTTGTTTGACATAGGTTTGTTTTCTGGGGTTTTGGGGGGGGTTGTTGTTGTTTTTGTTTTTTGTTTGTTTGTTTGTTTTTTGGAAAAGTTTTTTTGGGTATGTAGCCTTGGCTGTCCTAGAACTAGCTCCGTAGACCAGAATGGCCTCAAACTCACAGAGATCCACCTGCCTATGCCTCCTGGGTGCTGGGAGTAAAGGTATGTGCCACCGCAGTTGAGTTTTTGTTGTTTTTGAGACAATCTCACTACTGTCAGTGAGCCTATAACTTACCAAATGCTTCTTGAACTTCTCGTGATCCTTTTGTATCCACCTCCCTCATTGCTAGAAAAGGTGTACTACATCACACTGAGCTGCATTTTTTTTTTAATTTCTCCCAATTAGTATTTAGGGGATTGAGGTTTACTGTATTAGATGTGATTTAGTCCTTCCTACACTGTTGTTTACCAGTTCGTCTCATAAAATTTATTACCTCTATTCTCTTGTAGTTGAGGATGTCTTTTTTCTCCTCTGTGTGTAGCGTTCCTTCATATATCTTTGGCAGTGCTGCCGTATTGGTCATGAGCTGCCTTACTTTGTATTTATCCTGAACTGATCTATTTCTCCATTACTTATAAAATATACCTTTGCTGGAGATAGCAATCTTGCTTGACAGTATATTTACCTTCAGGGCTTTAAATGGATCATTCCATTCTCTTCTGGCCTTTAGGGGTTGCTGATAAGAAAACTGATATTTTCCTGATAGTCTGTGCTTGTATGTGAGTTAATGGTTTTCCCTTATAGATTCTAGTATTGTTTCTTTGCCTTGTACTTTTTTTACATGTTGAGGAGAATGGATCATAAAAAGGGTCTTCTCTAGTCATATGAGACATAAGTGTCTTTTATGTTTCAATGTCCTATTTTTTATGTTTAAAATGTTTTTCTATGATAATTTCAATAAGTATACTGTCCATATTTTTATCTGAAATTGTTCTACTGACTATTCTTAGGTTTGAGCTATTGATCAAATAGGAGTTCTTGGATATTGTAATCATGATTTATTATTGTTATTGTTTTGCTTTTCTTTTTAATTTTAGTGTTTGGATACAGTATTTCATTAAACTTGTTATCACAACCTCGCATTCTATCTTCTGCTTCGTCAACTCTGTCTGTGGCACATTCCATCCACTGTGTTTTTAATTTCTTTTTTCAAAATTTCAATTTTCTTGTTGACTTTTTCATCCTAATTGCTGATTTTCTAAACCTTTTGCTAGTTTTTCTTTTTATTTTCTCTCCAGGATTTACATGAATTCCTTTCAGCCATCTGCATCTTTCTATCCTCCTTGAGACCATTAATCATTTTTTGGTAAATTCTGAACTCTTCACCTGGCAACCGTTATCCTTGGTCTTGTAGATTTATGCTGACAATCGTCTGCCTGTCTCATGTACTTCTGTACTACAGACTATGCATGTATGTGCTTCTGTACTACAGACTATGCATGTATGTGCTTCTGTACTACTATGCATGTATGTGCTCTAATACCATTTCTGGGGTTTCTTGAAGAACACGTTATTGAAAAACTTACCTTTGTGCACTCAATTCCTAGTGTTACTCAGAGAAGATAATACAAGCTCGTTGCAACAGCAACAATATCAAACCTTACAACTCTTAAAAACATTTTCAATAAATTTAGCCCCTGTTCTGCTCCTAGTTTATCACCAATGATCATAAGGTAGAAAACAGCCAAACTCTTATAGAATGAATGGGGTGAGTTATTATCTGAGTAAGTGTAGAAAGAACACATAAGTGAGAAAACACAATGGGGAAACAGAAGAAAACCAAAATCAAATAACAGAAAGGAAGGCACAAACAAGAACAGTATGAAGGAGAAAAGAGCAAAGGATTGAAAAATCCAATAATAAGAATATCTGTAACCAACATTAGACAAATACAAGAAGGGAGACAAAAAAACCTAAAACATGTAAACTTATTCTTTTAGAAAGAGGGAAAAAATTTATAAACCTATAAGAGAAAGTCAAGTTACTACTAAATGTATAAAAGATAGAAAAAAAGGGAGAAGTTACCCAATAAAAATATTAAACAAAATTAGAAAATATTTTTTCTTTTACTAGAGATGTAATAAAAAATAGTGGAAGTCAAAATGAAAAAAAAGGAGAGACAGAAAGATTAAGAGGGCAGAAGAGAGGAGGAGAGGGAGAAGAGGAAGAGGAGAAGGGGCAAAAGAGGAGGGGAGAGAAAATGTGGGAAAGGAAGGGAAGAGGAAGAGAGGAGGGGAGGGGACGAGAGGAGGTGGGAGGAGAGAAGGGACAGGAAAATGAGAGAAGGGTGAAGTGTTGAGTAACTCTCAGAGAAAGAGCAGATACTGCCTACCGTATGTAGGTGCAAAGGAGACAGGGAGACGGCTGTCCTTATAAACTCTTCCTTCCTAGGATTTCTTCATTCTGAAAATGGCTTCCCTGCTGTTGCCCTTCTCTTCCTGCACACTCCTCAGCTGTCCTGTCTTTCCTGCCATTCTCAAGCCCTTCCTCTCCTTCTGTCTCCTTCTGTCTGTCTGTCTGCCCTGATTCCAAAACTTCACTTTGTAGGTTCACACAAAAGGAGTTGCTAGTCTGCCATCTTCTTCTGCTCCCTAAGTCTGACTGTAATTCGCATGCTAAGCTTCTTAAGAAATATATACCTGGCCAGACCCGGTGAGAGAGAGAGACCCAACCGCCTGGTCAGGTGGGCACTCCTGAGGCTGCAGAGCGGAAGAGACCACCAACACTGCTCACCCCTGCCCACATCCCTGGCCCAAGAGGAAACTGTATAAGGCCTCTGGGCTCCCGTGGGGGAGCGGCAGGACCCCTGCCAGAGACACCGCTGGACCCTGAAGGAAACAGACCGGATAAACAGTTCTCTGCACCCAAATCCCGTGGGAGGGAGAGCTAAACCTTCAGAGAGGCAGACAAGCCTGGGAAACCAGAAGAGACTGCTCCCTGCACACACATCTCGGACGCCAGAGGAAAAAGCCAAAGACCATCTGGAACCCTGGTGCACTGAAGCTCCCGGAAGGGGCGGCACAGGTCTTCCTGGTTGCTGCCGCTGCAGAGAGCCCCTGGGCAGCACCCCACGAGCAAACCTGAGCCTCGGGACCACAGGTAAGACCAAATTTTCTGCTGCAAGAAAGCTGCCTGGTGAACTCAAGACACAGGCCCACAGGAACAGCTGAAGACCTGTAGAGAAGAAAAACTACACGCCCGAAAGCAGAACACTCTGTCCCCATAACTGACTGAAAGAGAGGAAAACAGGTCTACAGCACTCCTGACACACAGGCTTATAGGACAGTCTAGCCACTGTCAGAAATAGCAGAACAAAGTAACACTAGAGATAATCTGATGGCGAGAGGCAAGCGCAGGAACCCAAGCAACAGAAACCAAGACTACATGCCATCATCGGAGCCCAATTCTCCCACCAAAACAAACATGGAATATCCAAACACACCAGAAAAGCAAGATCTAGTTTCAAAATCATATTTGATCATGATGCTGGAGGACTTCAAGAAAGACATGAACACACTTAGGGAAGCACAGGAAAACATTAATAAACAAGTAAAAGCCTACAGAGAGGAATCGCAAAAATCCCTGAAAGAATTCCAGGAAAACACAATCAAACAGTTGAAGGAATAAAAATGGAAATAGAAGCAATCAAGAAAGAACACATGGAAACAACCCTGGATATAGAAAACCAAAAGAAGAGACAAGGAGCTGTAGATACAAGCTTCACTAACAGAATACAAGAGATGGAAGAGAGAATCTCAGGAGCAGAAGATTCCATAGAAATCATTGACTCAACTGTCAAAGATAATGTAAAGCGGAAAAAGCTACTGGTCCAAAACATACAGGAAATCCAGGACTCAATGAGAAGATCAAACCTAAGGATAATAGGTATAGAAGAGAGTGAAGACTCCCAGCTCAAAGGACCAGTAAATGTCTTCAACAAAATCATAGAAGAAAACTTCCCTAACCTAAAAAAAGAGATACCCATAGACATACAAGAAGCCTACAGAACTCCAAATAGATTGGACCAGAAAAGAAACACCTCCCGTCACATAATTGTCAAAACACCAAACGCACAAAATAAAGAAAGAATATTAAAAGCAGTAAGGGAAAAAGGTCAAGTAACATATAAAGGGAGACCTATCAGAATCACACCAGACTTCTCGCCAGAAACTATGAAGGCCAGAAGATCCTGGACTGATGTCATACAGACCCTAAGAGAACACAAATGCCAGCCCAGGTTACTGTATCCAGCAAAACTCTCAATTAACATTGATGGAGAAACCAAGATATTCCATGACAAAACCAAATTTACACAATATCTTTCTACAAATCCAGCACTACAAAGGATAATAAATGGTAAAGCCCAACATAAGGAGGCAAGCTATACCCTAGAAGAAGCAAGAAACTAATCGTCTTGGCAACAAAACAAAGAGAATGAAAGCACACAAACATAACCTCACATCCAAATATGAATATAACGGGAAGCAATAATCACTATTCCTTAATATCTCTCAATATCAATGGCCTCAACTCCCCAATAAAAAGACATAGATTAACAAACTGGATACGCAACGAGGACCCTGCATTATGCTGCCTACAGGAAACACACCTCAGAGACAAAGACAGACACTACCTCAGAGTGAAAGGCTGGAAAACAACTTTCCAAGCAAATGGTCAGAAGAAGCAAGCTGGAGTAGCCATTCTAATATCAAATAAAATCAATTTCCAACTAAAAGTCATCAAAAAAGATAAGGAAGGACACTTCATATTCATCAAAGGAAAAATCAACCAAGATGAACTCTCAATCCTAAATATCTATGCCCCAAATACAAGGGCACCTACAAACGTAAAAGAAACCTTACTAAAGCTCAAAACACACATTGCACCTCACACAATAATAGTGGGAGATTTCAACACCCCACTCTCATCAATGGACAGATCATGGAAACAGAAATTAAACAGTGATGTAGACAGACTAAGAGAAGTCATGAGCCAAATGGACTTAACGGATATTTATAGAACATTCTATCCTAAAGCAAAAGGATATACCTTCTTCTCAGCTCCTCATGGTACTTTCTCCAAAATTGACCATATAATTGGTCAAAAAACGGGCCTCAACAGGTACAGAAAGATAGAAATAATCCCATGCGTGCTATCGGACCACCACGGCCTAAAACTGGTCTTCAATAACAATAAGGGAAGAATGCCCACATATACGTGGAAATTGAACAATGCTCTAATCAATGATAACCTGGTCAAGGAAGAAATAAAGAAAGAAATTAAAAACTTTTTAGAATTTAATGAAAATGAAGATACAACATACTCAAACTTATGGGACACAATGAAAGCTGTGCAAAGAGGAAAACTCATAGCGCTGAGTGCCTGCAGAAAGAAACAGGAAAGAGCATATGTCAGCAGCTTGACAACACACCTAAAAGCTCTAGAACAAAAAGAAGCAAATACACCCAGGAGGAGTAGAAGGCAGGAAATAATCAAACTCAGAGCTGAAATCAACCAAGTAGAAACAAAAAGGACCATAGAAGGAATCAACAGAACCAAAAGTTGGTTCTTTGAGAAAATCAACAAGATAGATAAACCCTTAGCCAGACTAACGAGAGGACACAGAGAGTGTGTCCAAATTAACAAAATCAGAAATGAAAAGGGAGACATAACTACAGATTCGGAGGAAATTCAAAAAATCATCAGATCTTACTATAAAAACCTATATTCAACAAAATTTGAAAATCTTCAGGAAATGGACAATTTCCTAGACAGATACCAGGTATCGAAGTTAAATCAGGAACAGATAAACCAGTTAAACAACCCCATAACTCCTAAGGAAATAGAAGCAGTCATTAAAGGTCTCCCAACCAAAAAGAGCCCAGGTCCAGACGGGTTTAGTGCAGAATTCTATCAAACCTTCATAGAAGACCTCATACCAATATTATCCAAACTATTCCACAAAATTGAAACAGATGGAGCCCTACCGAATTCCTTCTACGAAGCCACAATTACTCTTATACCTAAACCACACAAAGACACAACAAAGAAAGAGAACTTCAGACCAATTTCCCTTATGAATATCGACGCAAAAATACTCAATAAAATTCTGGCAAACCGAATTCAAGAGCACATCAAAACAATCATCCACCATGATCAAGTAGGCTTCATCCCAGGCATGCAGGGATGGTTTAATATACGGAAAACCATCAACGTGATCCATTATATAAACAAACTGAAAGAACAGAACCACATGATCATTTCATTAGATGCTGAGAAAGCATTTGACAAAATTCAACACCCCTTCATGATAAAAGTCCTGGAAAGAATAGGAATTCAAGGCCCATACCTAAACATAGTAAAAGCCATATACAGCAAACCAGTTGCTAACATTAAACTAAATGGAGAGAAACTTGAAGCAATCCCACTAAAATCAGGGACTAGACAAGGCTGCCCACTCTCTCCCTACTTATTCAATATAGTTCTTGAAGTTCTAGCCAGAGCAATCAGACAACAAAAGGAGATCAAAGGGATACAGATCGGAAAAGAAGAGGTCAAAATATCACTATTTGCAGATGACATGATAGTATATTTAAGTGATCCCAAAAGTTCCACCAGAGAACTACTAAAGCTGATAAACAACTTCAGCAAAGTGGCTGGGTATAAAATTAACTCAAATAAATCAGTTGCCTTCCTCTATACAAAAGAGAAACAAGCCGAGAAAGAAATTAGGGAAACGACACCCTTCATAATAGACCCAAATAATATAAAGTACTTCGGTGTGACTTTAACCAAGCAAGTAAAAGATTTGTACAATAAGAACTTCAAGACACTGAGGAAAGAAATTGAAGAAGACCTCAGAAGATGGAAAGATCTCCCATGCTCATGGATTGGCAGGATTAATATAGTAAAAATGGCCATTTTACCAAAAGCAATCTACAGATTCAATGCGATCCCCATCAAAATACCAATCCAATTCTTCAAAGAGTTAGACAGAACAATTTGCAAATTCATCTGGAATAACAAAAAACCCAGGATAGCTAAAGCTATCCTCAACAATAAAAGGACTTCAGGGGGAATCACTATCCCTGAACTCAAGCAGTATTACAGAGCAATAGTGATAAAAACTGCATGGCATTGGTACAGAGACAGACAGATAGACCAATGGAATAGAATTGAAGACCCAGAAATGAACCCACACACCTATGGTCACTTGATTTTTGACAAAGGAGCCAAAACCATCCAATGGAAAAAAGATAGCATTTTCAGCAAATGGTGCTGGTTCAACTGGAGGGCAACATGTAGAAGAATGCAGATCGATCCATGCTTATCACCCTGTACAAAGCTTAAGTCCAAGTGGATCAAGGACCTCCACATCAAACCAGACACACTCAAACTAATAGAAGAAAAACTAGGGAAGCATCTGGAACACATGGGCACTGGAAAAAATTTCCTGAACAAAACACCAATGGCTTATGCTCTAAGATCAAGAATCGACAAATGGGATCTCATAAAACTGCAAAGCTTCTGTAAGGCAAAGGACACTGTGGTTAGGACAAAACGGCAACCAACAGATTGGGAAAAGATCTTTACCAATCCTACAACAGATAGAGGCCTTATATCCAAAATATACAAAGAACTCAAGAAGTTAGACCGCAGGGAAACAAATAACCCTATTAAAAAATGGGGTTCAGAGCTAAACAAAGAATTCACAGCTGAGGAATGCCGAATGGCTGAGAAACACCTAAAGAAATGTTCAACATCTTTAGTCATAAGGGAAATGCAAATCAAAACAACCCTGAGATTTCACCTCACACCAGTACGATTGGCTAAGATCAAAAACTCAGGTGACAGCAGATGCTGGCGAGGATGTGGAGAAAGAGGAACACTCCTCCATTGTTGGTGGGATTGCAGACTGGTACAACCATTCTGGAAATCAGTCTGGAGGTTCCTCAGAAAATTGGACATTGAACTGCCTGAGGATCCAGCTATACCTCTCTTGGGCATATACCCAAAAGATGCCTCAACATATAAAAGAGACACGTGCTCCACTATGTTCAATGCAGCCTTATTTATAATAGCCAGAAAATGGAAAGAACCCAGATGCCCTTCAACAGAGGAATGGATACAGAAAATGTGGTACATCTACACAATGGAATATTACTCAGCTATCAAAAACAACGAGTTTATGAAATTCGTAGGCAAATGGTTGGAACTGGAAAATATCATCCTGAGTGAGCTAACCCAATCACAGAAAGACATACATGGTATGCACTCATTGATAAGTGGCTATTAGCCCAAATGCTTGAATTACCCTAGATCCCTAGAACAAACGAAACTCAAGACGGATGATCAAAATGTGAATGCTTCACTCCTTCTTTAAATGAGGAAAAAGAATACCCTTGGCAGGGAAGGGAGAGGCAAAGATTAAAACAGAGACTGAAGGAACACCCATTCAGAGCCTGCCCCACATGTGGCCCATACATATACAGCCACCCAATTAGACAAGATGGATGAAGCAAAGAAGTGCAGACCGACAGGAGCCGGATGTAGATCGCTCCTGAGAGACACAGCCAGAATACAGCAAATATAGAGGCGAATGCCAGCAGCAAACCACTGAACTGAGAATAGGTCCCCTATTGAAGGAATCAGAGAAAGAACTGGAAGAGCTTGAAGGGGCTCGAGACCCCAAAAGTACAACAATGCCAAGCAACCAGAGCTTCCAGGGACTAAGCCACTACCTAAAGACTATACATGGACTGACCCTGGACTCTGACCCCATAGGTAGCAATGAATATCCTAGTAAGAGCACCAGTGGAAGGGGAAGCCCTGGGTCCTGCTAAGACTGAACCCCCAGTGAACTAGTCTATGGGGGGATGGCGGCAATGGGGGGAGGGTTGGGAGGGGAACACCCATAAGGAAGGGGAGGGGGGAGGGGGATGTTTGCCCGGAAACCGGGAAAGGGAATAACACTCGAAATGTATATAAGAAGTACTCAAGTTAATAAAAAAAAAAGAAAAGAAAAGAAAAAAAACAAAAAATAAAAAAAAGAAATATATACCTGCAAATCATTTGTACATCTCTTTAAAAGAAATGTCTTTTATTGCTTTTCTGCAGATTTATTTACTAATGATATGGTTTTTATTATCACAGGAGCTTTCTGCTTCTGAAAAGGAGCTTCTACCTCAAAATATCATGGGCTTTAGTTCTAGATTCATTTATTCATTTATTTAACATATACTAACGAGTGAGCACCAGACAAACAGCATTGAATAACAGCAAATCCCACAATCTTTGGTTTACATTCTGGTGAAATGAAGGAGTACAAATAGTAAACAAATTGTAATTACAGAATGTTTGGCAAACAACATAAGCAAGAAAACAACAACGACGACAAAACCCCTAGATTATGACCAGGCAAAGGCATTAGTCATGATGGTAAAGGACTTAGATCCCAGATTATTTGAACTTAGTATCACACAACTCATTAAGATCTTTAGATGTTCTATCTGATTTTTGGGTCCATGTTCTCCTTGATGTGATTTCAGAGGCATGTGGGACACATAAAAGTAAGAGGAAAAATACTTCTACTGCCTGTTTGCTCAAACCTAAAATCATTATAAAGGAGGAAAATCTGACCAAGTGGGTGTATAAAAATTGTGTGTAGGGGGTGGAGGTGTGTGTGGGTGGGTGTCTCTGTATGTGAGATATCGAAGATATGAGTGTGTGTGTGTGTGTGTGTGTGTGTGTGTCTGTGTCTGTGTCTGTGTCTGTGTCTGTGTCTGTGTCTGTAAGTGTGTGTTAGGCAGTACTAAGTATTCAAACATGAAGGACATATAATGTACCTTTCCTAGATCCTAGAATAGCAGATATGATCAAGTTTTCCTTTTCTTACTAAACCTAAAACCAACTTTATGCAGATTTTCATCATGGTTTTCTAGCAAGCATGCCAGTGAGTAAAGTCAGTATATGAAATGAAATCTCTTGTTGCCTTAGAATTCCTACTAAGGTTTTAACATAACTAGAAAAGTAGGATATTCGTTCAAAAACATACTAGGGAGTAAATGATTCATCTCTCCCAAGTGTGCATCTTATAAAGGAGTGTGGCAAGTATGTGGAAGGGAGCTGGATATATATGTATGAGAGGGAGAACTGATTTTTGGATCCCACCCACATTCAAATCTGAGTATGTGTAATAAGTCACTTCCACAAAAATAAACTCCCTCCATGTTCCTTATTCTCCCCCACAGACACGTGTCTGAACCCACAAACCACACTCCTGGCAAATGGCTTTTGTGGTCTTCCAGTGTTCAGAACACCTTGGAGTCCATCAGTAAATTCCTTCAGTCCAGCCTCCAAAAACACGTTAGCAGAATGCAAGTACTCCTCACCAACTCTACTCTTGCTCCATCAGTCCCACAGGGTTCTGTACTTGACTCCAGCAGGCTGGAATCTTTCTATTTCCAGACTTTTCCACTTCTGCTCCCTCTAGCTGGGGGACTTTTTCTCCAGGGAGCCATATGGCTGCTTCTACTCTCCAACCCCATGTTTGCTGAAGACCTAGATCACTCCGGCTAGAATGGTGGGAAGCTCAGCCCCACTTCCAAACCTCTCTATTCTGCCTCACTTGATAATCGTTTATGATATTGGCTCCCTGTGACTTACTCTCTCATATCTCCCCTCAAGACTTTTTTCTTCCTTTCTTGTTTCTTCTTTCTTTAACCATTATTGGCAGAATATGTTGGGGACCAGAAAATAACACCCCAAAGGATTGCACTTTCGCATACTGAGTACTTTGAAGTAAAAGAAATTCAAGATGCACCTGACTTCCTGTCTGAAACTCCTTTCTCCCCATTAACACAGGGAAGGACTTTCTCAATTTCCCTTATCTGACTGAAAGCAGTTACTATAGTAGAAGGAAATGTTCATTAACTCTCTCTCCAGAGAAAAATAGTTCATATCACAGAAAAAGAGAAGAGCCAATGCCCACCTCCCTCAGAGAGAATCTGGCAAGCCTATTCCCTGTCCTTTTAAAGGTGATACCTGATACTTTATCTGCATAACAAGACAGTTCATTCTCCCATAACCTGTAGCCCCCATCCTATAACTATCCCAACCCCCTATTTTATTCTGCACCTTAGAACAATATATAAGCTTCAAATTCAAATTCTTCAAACATGATACTTTTCAATGTTCTTGACCACGTACATGCATGCGTCAAGTTTGTGTATATTTTCTACCGTTAATCTGTCTATTGTCTATTGCATAGACTCCAATTAGTGAACCTTCAGAGTGAAGAGGGACATTCCTTTGTTCCATCAATATATAAGCACCATCGGCTTAAGGGCATGATCTGATCCATTTATTCCTGTGCCTATAATAGTGCCCAGTCCAAACCCGGTGTCCACCTCCTCTGATAAAAACTCAGCCACCACTGAGACCAGGCACCACACCCAGGAGGAAAACCCCCTTGCATCTCAAAATGCAACCACTCTGCTTGACTGGGAACAGCCTCCTGTAACAGCAGGATATCGAGGGCTTGAACACATAATGATAGTGCTGGCTGATAGAAAGCAAAAGTCCTTTGCTCTAGGGGGAAATGTGGATTTTATCAACTGCTGAATGTGTTTGCCGGTAGGCTGTGTAGCAGTAGAACTATATGCGTAGGCTTTAAATTCTTGCTGGGATGGGGGCTGGGCCACAAGCAGTGCTGATTTCCAACTTAAAGCTCGGCAGTGGCCTTCAGCTAAGTCTCCTGGACAAACATTTTATAGTCAGTCAATGACAACATGAGGGTTTTTTTTAATGCAGTTATCACATTACTATAGAATAAGCAGTAATTATCCAACATTTCCTTATTAGAAACTGATAACTACCCTTAAGGAGAGATTACCTGAGGCATATCATTCGTCCTCTCAAACTTCAGCTTGATCTGTGAAATGAATGGCTACACCAGGCTATCTCTGGCATTAGTCACAAACTCAATATTCAGCAAGACACATCATAGGGTCCAGTGACAAGAATTTGGGGTTTGACGTTTGAGACTGATATTTGCCATTTACGACTAATGCTTTTCATATATAATATATGTATTGCTCTTAATACTGACCTTACCCAGTCCTTTCAGAATCTTAAGCTAGAGTTGCAGGATCGCCTAAGTCAAGATTGTGTAGACTGGGAGCTTGGATCTGGTTCACTGGGATAAGCAGGATATGAGGAACATCATAGGTACTAGTGTGTACCTGATAATTAGATGAAGGTAATGTTATGTGAAAGATGACTCAAACAATAATATAAAACAAAACCTAAGTATTCCTACCATCCCAGCTGCTTTAGGGATGAAAGACTGCACTGATGAAAATTCTAAAAATGTTTTCTAAAGCAAGACATGTTGAAAGAGCATTTTTAACTCCCAAAGTCTTCATTTTAACAACCATTACTGAATATCTGCTTGACATTTGCTCACTTTAGCAATGGCTGTCTTATGCAGTACCAACACAGAACTAGAAAGAAACTATTTATTGAAACCTTATGATGTCCAAAGGAGAAAAGTAGAATCTTTCTCCTTATAGTCAAATTTGAGTCATATGGGCTGTCTCATCTTAGAAATATGTTCTTGCCAGAAAAAAAGTCAGAAACTGAGTCCACGAAACCCACACAGGATCCAGCCATCACTCAGCATTTAGCTCCTGCCAGCATCTGCATGGCATTTTGCAGACAATATAGATTCAAAAAAGTTGCTCCAAGAACACAGTTCTCAAGTAGTACAGTCAAGATTCCACTCCTTTCAAAGACCATGCCCCTCACCATTCATAATACATAACTCGAGAATGCACACTAAGTAATCAGTCGTCTTGTTTTGATTCAGTGATTTGCTTAACACTCTACCAACATTGCCTCGATGTCTTTTTTCCCATCGTGTATGTATCTATGTTTGAGAATAAGAAAAGTCAAGCAATGGGACAAGCATAGGAAGACACATTTTAATATCCTGTTCCCCGCCTTGGCCCCTGTGTGTATGGCCTAACTCTGATCCTAACCTGTAGGGCAGTTCTGCAGTCAGAAATGAGAAGACACAGCCCCTAAACAATGCTCCATTCCTGTCTCTGTTAACCAACAACTCTTAGAATATTTTCATTTCCTCTCCTTCTGGGGACAAACATGTTCACTTCAGTCATTATGGCCATCAGCTGGCTTGATATGGAAGCAGATCCTAATTAAGTGGGGCCATCAAATGCTGTGAGATATGAAACCTCTTGCTGCTAAATTGCACATGGGCAGAAAGCAATGAGGACTTGTTTAGATATGCACAGTGCTTTGCGCTTGGGAACTAGCAGTTACCAAGACACTTAGACCAATCATCATTAGAACGAGCCTATCTCAGCTGCCAGGGAATGAAGATCCCTGTGCAGAGCTACCTGCCCAGACTAGTGGTCAAGAGGTCAATGAGGCGTTAATGAGACTATGAACCCAAACCTATCAAATAAACAATCCCCAAAGGCCCAGTCTTCAAGTTGCCTCTGTTTCACTTTATCTTGGCACCAAGCGTAAAACAAAATGAACGTGCTAATGTCTATCTTACTGGCCAATAAATATTTGTCTTATTCTCTGAAGGTATCATTTATTTATACGATGTATTTTGATGATATCCATTAACTACAACCTCCTTCTAACTTCCCATAGTGCCTTCTACCCATAGCCATCCCAAATTCATGTCCTATTTGTGATGTTATTAATAATCCCAAAGCCAACCAGTGAGTCCCATATGCACATGAGTGTGTGGCCATCTAGTATGGCATGAACAACTTATAAATCAACATTTAAACCTTTTTTATTGTGTTTATTTGTTTAGAGAGGAGATTTCCATAGCTTGAGCGTGGGTGACAGAGGACAATTTGTGGAACTCGTGTTGTGGGATGGAATTCTGGTCATCAGGCACGGCAGTACGGTACATGCCTTTACCCCTTGGCACTTAATGGCCTATATTTAAACAATTCTTCCAATTAACCATAATGCCTCCATTTCTAAGTAAAATAAAGAAGGTCAAAGGGATTAACGTATCAATGGAAAAGTCCAAATACTGATGAGAGCCAACCTTAGTAATTACTTTCTACTAAGTATATTTGCATCTATAGTTCTTTGAGAAATTAGACATGATAATAACAACAGATACCATCACTAAGCAATTAGGATACACAAAGCACCATGCTGAGTGCTCTTATTCATTAACTAACAACCACGTAGCCTGAGCCTTGGTCACTTCCCTAACTATTATCCCACGACACCAATACCTCTCTGTCACTAAGGTCATCATAAACTCATTTATCTTTCGACAACTGTGTCTCAAGCTGTGAGGTTCACGAGCTCTAAGAACCAGGTCCATGTATACTTTACTATGCTGCTATAACCGTAGCTTTAACACACACAGGATTGCAGGAGCTGTTTTAAAAACATTTAATAAATGAATGACTCAAACATATAGAAGTTAAGCATTAACCATAGTAACATTGCAGACAATTAGCATATGCAACATTTAACCTCAGTCTTCTGGGCCTGTGTCCCTCACCCACAGGGCAAGCTCTCTAGGCTGGATAGTCTGCTATATCAGAACAGAGACTAAGCCAGAGCAATGCTTCTGTGGAGATATGGGAAAACAAATACAACTCTTCTTCACTACTTGGACTCATTGAAGAGCAAATGCGAGGGGCACAAAGAAAAGCTTTGAGCCCATGAGTGACAGTCTTTCTACCTATCTCTTTCCATTCCTTATACTATATCAACTTTATTATTCTTGTGGTGCCTGAATGTTTGGAACCCAAAAGATGCTGGTCAGGAGAAATACAGATGTCTCAACCCATTATAGCCTAGCAACAAATGTTTTCATATCTGGACTATAGAGAATGAAAGGAGAAAATAAATGGCCAAGTGTAAGTTCTGCTTGACTAAGATACTATCAATAACAACACTTACTAACAGCCTTTGTCTTCTTGTCACCATTGGCAGCCACAAGTCTATATTTTGGGACTGATCAGGCCTGGATTCTAATCCCAGATTGACAATTTCAATTCTGTCAGCCATGGGCCTAATCATGTAATGTCAATCTCTTTGTTCACTCATAGAGATAATAATTTATATCCGTGCCTTGGTGTAGAATTTGTTGTTGACCCAGAAAGAAAAATATCAGTTAGTAGTTCAATCCCTATCACCTTCATCCTCACCATAATGCAGCCAGCTGTGAATGACATATACCTGCTTTGGACACTGGATCCCTTCACTGGTTCCCTTCACATCAACGCAAAGCTATGGAACATGGGTTTTATTGATGGTGTTTATTTCACCTGAGAGTAAAAAAAATATATGCATAGAGAAGAGTCTTGCCTCTCTCAAGGACCAAGTGAAAGCTGGAAAACATGTTGTTCTTTGTCCCATCCCCATAGCCTACAAACTCTGAGATGAAGGGCCCAAAGACATTGACATCTACTGGTTCCTCAATGTTGGAAACACAAAGTTTAAAGTTCTAAGCTTACTACTTGAGGCCCAACATCTGGTCCCAACAGTTTGTCTTCAATTCATGGTTAAAAACCAGTTTTCCCATTAAGAATAAGAATTTACTCCAATAAACTCATAGGGACATCAACATACTCTATTCCTATCTATTCGTAATGTCTTTGGTTTTTACCTTAACCAATCACATATTATTTTTCAGTCAGAACTAACTCTGGAAATCCTTCCTTAGTGATGAGATATATACATGGAAGGGCATGCTGCAATGGGCAGTGGGCATTAGCTTTCCCAAACACAATTTACTCAGCTCAATATTCAGGAGCACATTGGACAGTGTGGGTACGTAACATTCAAGTGTTAGTAATTAAGTAAATGAGTGATTTAGTTCTATTCTTATGCTAAACACAAGCCCTTAGCAGGCACTCTCAAGATGAGAGAACTGTTGGTTATCAGGGAACACAGTAGTAACTCACATGTGGCACCTGCACTGTGAGATGTTAGATTATGGCCTCATTGTCTGTGCTCTCATCATTAAATTGATACCTAACTTTTTTCACTACAGCTCCATAGGAGCCATAGCAACCACCACTCATGTATAAATTCTACGGCCACTTTTAAATTTAGTATTAACATTATTATTAATATTTGGAGAAATAAAATGTGACTTCTACAAGTCATGATTCCAGTCCCCAGTCTGATTAACTTTATGGTTTTCATGCAAATAGATAGATAAGCTGTTAACTAATCCAGTTCTTAACAATGCCTTGAGACGCTCAAAGGCGTCTGGTGATGGCAAGGAAATGCTTCCTGTGAGTTCACACCACTTAGAGACTAGGTCTATCTGCTCTTCATGCCTATGTAAAGCACCGAGTCCTGAAAAGAAATGCATTAAACATTTTGTTTTGTTATAACTGTTTAAGACTTAGTATGTATTTATATGGATGAATGTTTTGGCTGTATGTGTGTCTGCAGACACACAATATTCATGCCTAGTACCACGGAAGTCAGAGGAGGACGTAGGATCCCCTGGAACAGCAGTTACAGCCACATATGGCTGCTGTGAATTGAACACTAGTCCCTTGACACAGTGGCAAGTGCTCTTAGCTTCTGGGCCATCTCCCCAGGCCCTGTATCTACACACTTATAATAAAGATGAATAAGATGCAAAAAATAAAACAATACCTAATTTCTAAAAGCAGCCATGAGGTATTTTTTTCAAGACCAATGTGAGCTCATAAACAGGCTATGATCATGCCTACCAAACTACCTGGCATCAGAACCGGCCCCTTCTTGAAATTCCTAGATTTGAGGTGTGACTGAGGAAAACCCTGCAATGTCCATACAGGAGCGTAGTAACAGGTCAGTGAGCCATCAATTTTCTTAGCGTTCTCAAAGATATCCAGTGAAGTCCCTGCCAGAACAAAGAACGAGCAGAGTGTCCTGGACTAGGGAAGATGTAAGTTTAAATTTCCTCTTACACGTTGTAAATGGCTTTTGAAGTCTAGTCTAATGCTTTCATAAATTCATGCAAATTTTGTCAGCTGCTGCATAATACAATTACGCTGCTTTTAGTATTTGGATGTCGTTTTCTTTCCCTCCTACACTGAGGCAAAAACAAATGTGCTGTGGGTAAGTTGCTGTTAGCCTGGTACTTTGGGAATGCCCTAGCTCCCCGCACCACAGGAAGGGCTGAACTCATTAGCCGAATCGGAAACCATGCGGTTAATCAGGGTGAGGACTATAGTCATGACCACTGGAAGTCACACTTCATTTTTTCAATATTAATAACCACATTAATATTAAAATTAAAAGGTGTGTTTAAAACTCATGCTCTCACATGGGAGGTAGTTGCTATGGCTCCTATGGGGGCATCAGTGAAACAATGAACATACCAATTTAAAGGTGAGAACACAGACAAGGAGACTTAAAGAGTACCTTCCCCAAGTTCAACAGTTCATGAAGCAGGTGACATGATTTGAATCCAGAAAGTTGCATACCAGCTACTGTCATTTTTCCTGATATATATTAGCAGCACACACATCATACTACCTTCGTTCAGGGGCTATTCTTGGTGTCAATCAAAGTAAAAACTGGATGATTGGCTTCAAACATGGGAGAATAAGGTTCATTATCCCTAAATACAATTTTTCTCAATGGAAATAATATCCATGGGCAAATTGTATATGTGGGGTACAGAAAGTCAGGTGTTACTAAATAAATGAGTATCATCATGAATTATTGAACAAAAATTGCATTTAAATTAGATTTACCATGTAATTTTAAAAATCGGCCAATAACTATTTTTCTTAAACTCTTCTTCTCCAGTATATGGCTCACTTCAATTATTTTAAGGGATGAACTAGAAAATGGGAAAGCGGGCGCCATCACTATTTTTGTCCCTGCCCATTTCCCTAGATTCACATTTTTTAAGCAACCCCAGGTATGATTTACATCACCTGAGAGATCATCTTGCTAGAAGAGCAGGTCCCTTCTGTTTAAAATCAGCCTGCTCACTCAGATGTACCATGGCGTAGAGAACAGGACACATCCCTGTCCTGGAATTTGTCGTGCATTGACTAAAGTCATCTTACTTTTGTAACAAATGAGACATGAGACACGATGCCAGGAATTGATTTGGAAGAGTAAATGAACACTCAGCAAAGACTGTCTCTTTAGTCTGTAGTACAAAGTCCCTGGCTGATCCTGGAAACCATAGAGAGGCTGTGATCCGGAACAACACAGAAAGACTCGTGTATCACTTCTTCATACAATGAACATCTGTCGAGGGTTCCTTTCACCCTGTGTATGCTCCTGAGGTGGCCTCAGTGCTGTGTGCCCATCCAGCCTTTCCCCACTGTAGCTAGCATAGGTTGCTACTTCCCAACATGGTTCCCTACTCCTTCCTTCGCGGTGCTTTTTCCAAAGCTCTCAGTGTATTTTCTTTGTCTACACACTTGCTCATTGACCAGGTTCTCTTTGTCTTGTCCTTCTCGGTGTCATGGTGCCTAGTTCAGTGCCTGTCTCCAGTAAGGAGAGACCTCAAAGTATTCGCTGGATGAAGACACAAGCTGTGACTGTCCCACAGGATGCAGTGTTTCCTTGAGTTCATTTTTACAAATCAGGTTCTATTTCGTTTCATTAAATAATTTTATTTCCTAGTCATCATTTGGAATTATTCTGGGTTCTTATTACTTAGGAGAGATTGAGTCTATCTTCAAGAAGGATGGGGAGACTTTCAGCCACTTGTTCCAAAGGCCTTTCAAAATAATGTTGTAGTCTAATTTGGTTGGAAAGCAGGGTCCAACGTTTTATTACCTCCAAATCTATTCAGCAAAGCTGAAGGCCTGTGATAAGGCTCATTAAGTCGCGGAAAGACCTATCTTTGCATGCCTTTCACACAAAAAGGTCTCAGCTTAATGCCAGGTAATTACTGTTCATTTTCTGCTGCTTATTTCTATTTCCTGAAGATTCCCAGGAAAGTTGGCCTCCGTGGACGGCACCTGCAGTTTAAGAAATATGCAAGGCTAGAAAGGCCCTTGTTCCCTTGGAACGGCGAATAGGAGAGATGAGCCTGGTTTGGGGGCCTAGAATTTAAGCTCAAACTATCTGCGAGTCACCCTCTCTCTGGAACCAAAAGTAGGAGGGAAAGTTTCTGGTCCGTGCTGGTCAGCATCTATACTACAGATGTCATATGTCACTGTCATCCATTGTATACTTTTAGGACTACAATTAGCTCTTCCAACTCCAGATTAGACAGGCTCAGTCCTCAGCTCTATCACTTGTAATTCTGAGCAAAAAAAAACAAAACAAAACAAAACAAAAAGCAAAAACAACAACAAAAAAAAACAAATTTAATTCCCTATATCAATTACCACATTTATAAAGTAGAGCTCATTACACCTCCTATAATGGCACTTCAAAAATTAAATGACAAGTACCGGAAACTGTGTCTTTTACAAGCTAAGTTCTCCATGAAACAATTTGATTACTACTCAGTCCTGTTATTTACACCATCATCTCTGACATACCATTTACAAGAAGAGTTTAATCCATACCGTTAATGATAACTTTGCTCATAATCACACGAGACCTATTAATAGTACTAGAGATAAAACATTTTACCAGTTTTGAAACAGGCAATCAAGAGTAAGAAGCAGTGATCAGAAAAGATTTGTCATTGGGAAACATCACTCTGCCCTTTGAAGCCCATACAAGTTGGTGTTCCCAGATCTATACCTGCTTTTGCACTTAATCAACGGATGACTTCAACTTACCAGTCCCCACTGCAGTGATGCTCCAATACACTGTTCTGGCACTGGCTCTCCTCACTCTACCAGGGACATGGATGATCGGTAAGGTCACTCATGAGAGCTTAGCTTCTTACAAATACCGAGATGACTACTCGTTATGTGTCAATGAGAATGAACTGAGAGATATATAGATAGCTGGAAAACATTACTTCTGAGGATATCTTGGAGAGTGCTTATAGAAGATATTTATTTTGGATTCAGTACATTCTGACTGGGGAAGCATCATTTAATCCACCAAGGGCCACAGTGAACAAAGGACAGAGAAAAAGAATGTGATATCTGCTCTGTGGCAGAACCACTGGTCTTTGCCGGCTTTGGGACTAAAACCAAGACTTTTTACCTGGATGAGAGCTCTCACCACTGCTCTTCCTCATTCTTAAGCCTTCATGCTGTAGAAATTCAACCCTGGCTCCCTTGGATCTCCAAGAAATCCAAGCATCCATAATCATTTAAGTCAACTTCTTCGTATAAATCTCTTTGAGCTATTTCCAGTCTCCGAAGAAGGCTGACGAATGTAATATGGGCTCTACTTTACAAAACTAAGTTCTATGGCTAAGAACTCAATGCATCTAGATTAAATGTTGGGCTCTGTTATGAGATACATATGCTACTTTACACACAAAGTCTCAATCACCCTCTAAAAATAATAAAAGCAAACTCAAAAAATTGTATTTAAGATTTCATAACACTAAGCTTATAAAACTCTTAGGATGGTATAACTTTCATAGAAAATAGTAAGTATACAATATTATATTCAGACATATCTTAGGGATATAAACTCTAAAAGTCTTTGTATATTAGATGGTCATTATGAAAAGGTAATCAACAGATCAAGTTGTCAAGCAGAGTGACAATTATATTTGAACCACAGACTATAGAAAAATAATCATTCAACAACAAATCAATAATTGTAGATGGGCCAGTATATCCTTTCTTGGCATTCCTATAAGGCTAACTCTACCTGCAGTGTTGAGACACATATTTACCAAACTGCCTTAGGAAGTCATCGGCTATTTTATTAAATGGTAAACCATTAACATGAAAATGTTAAGCTAGTGACTAATAGTAAGTAGACGTGGCAATGAGGCTTCATAGTGTGTGCCTATAACTCCAAGCATTTTAGAGGGGGAAAGAGGGTGACTGCTGTAAGTGTGAAGCTATCTGGGACAACAGAGAGAGGACTCAACTAGACGAGGGTATAGAGCTAGCCACTATCCACCAATCTCCACCAAAAAAAGGAGAAAATAAATAAATAAACAAACAAAGAAGAGGTAGGGAAATGTAGGATCACAAAGCAAGTCTTAATAGATACAGAAAATTGAAATAACTCTCTGCATCTGAATGACCAACACTTATAAAAACTGGACAACAACAAGAAGAAATCTTTTTCTTTATTAGACATTTTCTTTACTTCATTTCAAATGTTATACCCATTCATGATTGCCCCTCTGGAATCCCCTTATCCCTTCCCTCTTCCCTCTACCTCTATGAGAGAGTTCCCTGCCCATCCACCCACTCCCTCCCATCTCCCTGCCCTGGCATTCCCCTACACTGGGGCATTGAGCCTTCACAGGGCCAAGGGTCTCTCCTCTCACTGATGCCCAATAAGGTCATCCTCTGCTACATATGTAGTTGGAGCCATGGGTCCCTCTATGTGTACTCTTCGGTTGTGGTTTAGTCTCTGGGAGCTCTGAGGGGTCTGGTTGGTTAATATTGTTGTTCCTATAGGGTTGAAAACCCCTTCAGCCCCTTCAGTCCTCTTTTTAAACTCCTCCATTGGGGGCCCCATTTTCAGTCCAATGGTTGGTTGAGAGCATTTGACTCAATGTTTCTCAGGCCCTGGCACAGACCCTCAGAAGACAGCTAAATCAGGCTCTGTCAGCATGTACTTCTTGACATCCACAATATTATCTGAGTTTGGTGACAATATATGGGATGGATCGCCAGGGCCATCTCTGGATGACCTTTTCCTCAGTCTCTGCTCCACACTTTGTCTCTGTATTTCCTCCTGTGAATATTTTGTTCCCGCTTCTAAGAAGGACTAAAGCATTCACACTTTGGTCTTCCTTCTTCTTGAGCTTCATGTGGTCTGTGGATTGTATCTTGGGTATTCTGAGCTTTTGGGCTAATATTCACTTATCAGTGAGCACATACCATGTGTGTTCTTTCGTGATTGGGTTACCTCACTCAGGATGATACTTTATAGTTCCATCCATTTGCCTATGAATATCATGAAGTCACTGGTTTTGATAGCTGAGTAGAACTCCATTCTGTAGATGTACCACATTTTCTGTATCCATTCCTCTGTTAAAGGACATCCGGGTTGTTTCCAGCTTCTGGCTATTATAAATAAGGCTGCTATAAACATAGTGGAGCATGTGTCCTTGTTATATGTTGGAGCATCGTTTGGGTATATGACTAGAAGTGGTATACCTGGGTCCTCAGGTAGTACTATGTACAATTTTCTGAGGAACCTCCAGACTGATTTCCAGAGTGGTTGTAGCAGCTTGCAATACTACCAACAAGGGAGGAGTGTTCCTCTTTCTCCACATTCTTGCCAGCATCTGTTATCACCTGAGTTTTTGATCTTAGCCATTCTAACTGGCGTGGGGTGGAATCTCAGGAACAACAAGAAATCTTATAAACTCATGGAAACCGAACAATTCATTATTAAATGAAAAATGGATCAAGACAGAAATTAAAGTCTTTCTGGAATTGAATGAAAATGAATACAACATTTCAAAACTTATGTGACACAATGAAGGCAGTTCTAAGAGGTAATTTCATACCTTAAGAGTCTACCTAAAAGAACTGGAGAGACCTCATGTTAGTAACTTAACAGCACACCTGAAAGCTCTAGAACAAAAAGAAAAAAACCACACTCCAAAGGAAATGGCAAAGAACAATCAAACTCAGTGCTGAAATCCATAAAAGAGAAAGGACGAAAACAACACCACGAACAATCAATCAAACGAAGAGTTCATCCTTTGAGAAAATCACCAAGATTGATAAACCTTAATCCAAACTAACTAAGGCAGAGGGAGAATATTCAAATTATCAAAATCAGAAGCAAAAAGAAGGACATAACAACTGATACTGAGGAAACAAAATCATTAGGGCAGAATTTAAAAACATGTACTTTACGAAATTAGAAAATCTAAAATAAATGGATGATTTACTTGTTACATACTATGAACCAAAGTTAAATCAAGATCAAATAAGCAAGCAGTCATTAAAATTCTCACCACCATCCCCAAAAAGTCCACTGCCAAATGGTTTTAGCACAGTCTTTCATTAAAAAAAGGTTAACGCCAATACTCCACAATACTCCACAAATTATTTCCCAAAATTCCACAGGAGAAACATTGTCCAATTCATATTATGAGGCCACAGTTACTTTGGTACCCAAACCACATAAATTTCTGACAAAGAGAATTACAGACTAATTTCCAATATGAATATAGATACAAAGAAAACTTACAAACCAAATATAAGAACACATCAAAAAGTTCACCCATGATCAAGTATATTTCATCCCAGCAAGGACTGTTTTCTTAAAGCAGACACAATTGAAAGGCTAAGGCAGACTTGGGAAGGAACGTTTTACTGAAGCATACACAGGAGAAAGGGTGTTCTGCTAAAGTAAGCGCGTGAAATGCATGTGATGAAGGATTCTATGCTAATGACACACATGTATTGGTTTGCCTTACATTGTGTAGTTGAGCTCCATTTGTCAGGACTCCATAGAGAGGAACACACCAAAAATCTTCTGGTGGTGTGCTACAATTTCTTGCTGCTTCCATGGACTTGGGCTAATTAACAAAATGATGCCAGCTGAGACAAACTCACATACTGAGACAAGATCCATAGAAGACACATAATATTTAAAAAGATATAAATAAGACAAAACAGACAATGATGAAGGCTGAGCTTGACTTACTTATAGAACTACCTATACAAAACTTATTGGTCTTGCATCCTTGATGATCTTTGTTTGCTGAGAGTCACAACAGGAAACTTTTCCTGACATTCCTGCTGACTTATGCCCAGGATGAATCCTTGCTCTCTCTACTAGATAATGCCACCACTACTAATTCTTTTACTATCCCGACTCTACCAAACTAGACTACTGATGAATCCATAAAATATTTACAAATAAAGTGGCCACTAATGACCTATAAACTATACTGACAACACAGACAAGAATTACTCCAAAAAATCCTTTCTAAACAAGTCCACTTCCCCTACATCCTTTCTTTTTTACTGCCTCTGATGGGTGATAGGCTTAAAACATTTAAAAATCGTCATTAAAATAAAATTCAAAAAATTAAAATAACACTAAAGAGATCAAAGAGATTCAAATTGGAAAGGAGGAAGTCAGAGTATCTCTCTTTGTAGATGACATAACAGTATACATATGTGACCCTAAAAATCCCACAAGGGAACTCCTACAGCTAATAAACACTTTCAGTGAAGTAACTCGATACAAGATTAACTCAAACAAACACACAAACAAAAAAAGAGCTCTCCTATATACAAAAGACAAATGGACTAATAAAGAAATCAGGGAAAAACGCCTTTAACAATATCATCAAATAATATAAGATATCATCTCTATCCAAGGAGAAAGATAGAAAGACTTGTATGATAAAAACTTCAAGAAATTGAGGAAGATAGAAGAAGATGGAAAGATCTCCATGTTCATGGATCAGAAAAATGAATATAGTAAAAACGGCCAGCCTACCAAACACAATCTCAAGATTCAATGCAATCTCTATCAAAATTCCCACACACTTCCTAAAAGATCTTCAAAGGACAGTTCAGTTTCATATGGTAACTCAAAAACCTAGAATAGTTTAAACAATCCCAAATAATAAAAGAATTGCTAACACTATCACCATCTCTACCTATTGTACTACTGACCTATTGTAGTAAAACCAGCCTGGTATTGGAACATAAACAATGTTGATCAGTGGAATCAAACTGAAGACCGAGACATAAATCCAGACACCAAGGGACACCTGATCTTTTTAAAAATCAAAACTACTTTGAGATTTCATCTTACATTGTCAGAATGGCTGAGATCAATAACATAAGTGAAAGCTCCTGCTGGTGAGGATGTGGAGAAAGAAGAAGACCCCTCCATCATCGGTGGAAGTGTAGTCTTCTACAGCCACTATAGAAATCCTTGTTGGGTTTCCTCAGGATGATGGGAATTGATCTACCTCAAAAGCCAGCTACACAACTCTTGAGCATATCCCTCAAAAGATGCTTCATCCTACCACAGACAAACTTTCTCAACCATGTTCATCACTGCTCTATTCATAAAACCCAGAAATTGGAGACAACCTAGATGTCTCTCAACACAGAAGAATAGATAAAGAAAATGTGGCCTTTACACAATGGAATATTACTTGGCCATTGAAAAGAAGGAAGTCATGTGGTTTGCAGATAAATTAACAGAACTAGAAAGAAATCAGTCTGAGTGACATATCCAAGACCCAGTAAGACAAATATGATGTCTTTGCTTATAGGTGGCTATTAGCTGTTAAGTCATTGATAACCAAGCTACAATACATAGAACCACAGAAGTTGGGTATGGAGTCAAGGACTAGGGGCATCTTGTTAGGAAAGTGAAATGGAATAGACAGTTATGGATGGATGAAGGGGCTGAAACAGGAGGGTCAAGTGGCAAAAGTGGCAAAGGGGAGGAGAGAGAGCGATGAGAACACGGGGAGAGGCAGCTAAAATTAAAGGCCTGGAAAAAAAAATGTATGACAGGGAACTGTCATTACTGGAGTCCTAACTAAATACTTCAGTGCTCATATCCACTGACATTCATTTTACTTTACAGGTGAAGGGAGAGATCATATTAGTGTTTCCTGAACTTTTCAGAGAATCTGAGTCCCTATGCCTGCAGAGTACCCCAGAACCCACACTAAACTATCAGACCGAAGGACCAGATTATGTCATCATCATTGTACCTGCATGCATTGCCTGTTTGAAATGGGAAGGCACTTCTAGAGTAGGGGGCAGATCCAAGTGCTGCAGTGAACAGGAGGGCATGGGTTCTGAAGTAGAAACATCCTGAAAGTTTGAACCAGTACCCTGTCTTCCAGAGAAGGCGGGCTCTCCTTGGGCCCACGTATGATGCCTGCTTCTTGAACAACTCTCTTCTGGGCTTATTACTTTACAAAAGAGGGGAGACAATATCTTGTCCATGTTCGTTCCTGTGTCTGTGCCAATTGCTCTCCCGGCGAATGTGAATTTTGAAGCTTTCTTTTCTCTCTCAGTGCCACATCTGCTAGTGTTTTCCATTTGCCAGCTCCCAACATGTCCCCAATTACTTCTTTTTTATTTCATAGCCTCCATACTGATGTTTCATCAGTTCTGACTGCTGGGTTCCACTGAGCATTAGCAGGCGGGAGTGCCTGAGGAGGGAGGGGGGATTCACTAAGTATACCAAACCTTTCCTTCTCTGAAGAATATTGTTTAATATAAATACAGTATGAGGTTAATGTGATACAAAAGAGACTGCTTTTTCCCCCTCAGAGTAATCAAAACACTGGAAAAAAAAACTGTTTCAGGGAAGGCACCTTTAGACACGAGAATAAGAAATTACTTCTATTTAAGAAGTATTATTCGTTACTGAACAAAGAGCAAAAAAAAATTAATACATTTGAGTGCATGAACACATTTGTATTTTAACCCATTCGATCAAAATATTTTTACTATAAGGAGACTAAATCTGCCTCATTTTCAGGATAGGAACCTTGAAAATGTAAGAGTCAGTGGGCCTACAAATCAAACGCAAACTGAAAGGAAAAATCACAGGAAAATCTGTTATGTTTTTAAGTCAAGTTTTCTTACAAATACATAGTAATTCTCATGAAAGAGTCCTCAGTAACCCAATGGGTAATCAGCACATCTATAAACAATTAGCATGAACCCAGACACAAAGACCCCTTAAACTGTTGAGATCAAATCACTGACCTCCAATAGTTTGGCTCCAACTGGGTACTGTTTTCTAAAGTTTACAAAAAAATTCTTTCTGGCAAACAACACCCTTTTCAAACCAAGGTGCGAGCAATGAAGTTGTTGGGTTTAGACTGATTAAAGGTGCGTTGAATGTTCCATTTTGGACTCTGGCCCTCCAGGTGAAGAGACAGAATGCACAGTTAGTGAGGCGCTCACTGAGCAAACGCGGACGACCAAAGTCTGACTCCACGAGCATATGTAAGAAGCTTGTTTGTCACGGTGACTTGGGTTGGTAATCCCAGAGTCCTGAAGGAAGAGAGTCCTAGAGATATGTTTCTTGGCAAGCTCAGGCCTATCAAAAACCCTGTCTCAAAACTAACAATCAACAGCACCGAAGTGGTGTCTATCTCAAGAGGAGTGTCACCTGAGGCCAACTTCTGGTCTCCACATGAAGGTACATGAACACACAAGTACACTCATATCCACACACCATGTGCCCACACATACTACACACCTGCATTTATTTACATCAGTTTGTACATATACACATACACACACACTCACACCAAGATGTATACAGAGAGAGGAAAGTACCATTTCTGTAGAACAAGCTTCCTTCCAAAGAAATGTTCCCCCATCCTCAGTGTACCAAAGCTATGCACCTGTTCACACTCCAAAGTGGCAGAATGAGAGATTAAACCCAGTTCTACTGACTCCAAAAGAGCAAAGCTCCTAGCACTGCAGGCCAAACAGCTTTGGCTTCTCACAAGGAAAATAACAGTAATGGATGGATTGAGCTTTCAACTCTGTGGATGTGTCTACGGGGTGGAAAGACGTTCCCTCCACCTCCCACACCCACTCCAGCCTCCCTTGGCATTTGAGGATGACCTTCTTTACTGAGACCAAAGCCCTTCCGGGGTGGGGGGCCATGCTTCAGAACCATCCCTTGCTGTAATGTGAAGTGATGCTGCTCACACTGTATCCCATTGACTCCACTGGGACAGCAACAGCAGCAGCGCAGACATGTGGATGCCAGGGCCAACCCCAGGCCTGGTGAAGCAATGATTCTGCAGATTAAAGAACCTGCGATCATGGCCCCGAAGGTGATTGTCGGATAAGCAGGAAAAGCACAGGTTCTTCGGAAGGTTATATGCAGAGCCTTTGCATCTGTAGAAGCAGCAGTGTGCTACCTGCCTTACCCTTACTCCTGATCCCACTCATAACAATCCCTGTGAGGCAGGCTCCCTGTTGTCTCAGCTCACAGGCCAGGAGGTAAGCGCTGGATCATTACACACTTATTTATGTTGCGTGGCAGTAGTCGCTCCATCTAAATAGTAAACTCCAGGAGGGCTACTATACTTGAGGGCACAGCTTGTAATCTGCCGTACAGCAAGCACTCAAGAAGTATTTATTGGATGAGTAAATCATTAAAGTCCATAGTGTTCCAAGAATTGAATGTGGCGTTTACGGCGTGCATGAGATGAGCTATTTCTTCACTTCATCTCTGGTCAAATATTTATCAGGCATTGACTTCAGCCAAACACCATTGTAAGCACTGGAACCCAGCAGTGATCAAGACGGAAAACGAAAACAAAAGGCTTCCCTTTAATTGAGGAAGACACACACTAAAGTAAAATTAACTAGTGAAATATTTAGCACGTGAGAGGATGACGGGTGCTGTGGGAAGCACCAGAGTCATGAGGCGTGGGGAGACAGGAGGGAGTGAGGGAGCTCACACAGCATGTCAGTCGGCCTCTAGAAAAAGAGCTGAGGAAGATGAAGGAAAAAGCTCTCCTCCAAGTTCCAAGGAATAAGGCTTCTGAGCTGAGAGAAACCCAGGGAAAAGCATCGAAAAAGGACAGATAGCAGCAGTGGCCCTGGAGGCAACTTGCCAACACAGCCCTGGACTGAGCTCAGACGGAGTCTTGAATGGGGTTCCTTCTCAGGGGGAAGTGAGAGGACTTGGCTTATGAGTAGACAACTAGCTGAGGCCGGCAAGGCAGAAGCAGGCAGACCAAACACAGCCCTCTACAGAGATGAAATGACAGACACTGGTGACGCAGCCTCCAGTCACAGGGGAGGTGGCGTGGCATGTCAGTCAAGACCGTGCCTGGCATCAAGCAGGATATTTTGCTCCTCTACTTGACTGCCTCAGAACAAGTTGACATAGAAGACCTGTAGGTGAAATAAGTACCACAAACTTCTACATGGCGAGAAATAAATAAATAAAAGCTGAATATGAAAAAGTTAATAAATAAAAGATCATGGAGGACAGGGGAGAAGTCGTGGTGGGTAAAAATTCTCACTGCTCAAGCCTGATGGCTTCAGTTTGTATCCCTGGAACCCACTTAAAAGCCAACTGTAGCTGCACTAGTGTGCTGTACATGTAATGCCAGTGTGTCCTATGGGGGATGGAGGTAGACACAGGAGAATCTCTAGAACTCCACAGCTAGCCAGACTAGCACAGCAGCTAAGAAAGCATAGCTCAACAAGGGTGAAAGGCAAGGACCAACCCCAAAATTTGTCATCTAACCTCCATATATATGCTGAGGCATGATGCACCCATACCTACAGACATAAACAGGCACAAAGATATCAGAATATATACACCAAAATAATTAATTAATATGCACATAAAACAATTTTACAATAATCACAATAAATGAGGGATTGGTTACTTGGAAATGAACAGGAAATGAAGACCCTAAGTTTTCAGTAAGATTTTAAAAGAATACCTCTTTAGGGGCAGAAGAGGAGGCTGGGGTAATTGTGAGGACTTGCTGCTCCTCAAGGGGACAGGGGTTTATCACCACACATGGCTGCTCACCACTGTCTATCAACTCAATCCCAGGGAATCTGACACCCTCTTCCAGCCTTTGCAGGTACTACAGGCACATGGTGTGCAGATTTACATGTAGCCAGAATACCCATTCATAAAATAAATGAATACATCTTTTTATATTATTTTCTAAAAAAAAGTCTCTTTATATTTTCTGCTTTACCAAATACATAGCAGATGATCTAAAAGGCTGTGATCTGATGGTAGCAAAAGGAGCTTTGTTAAGACAACAAAGTCTGCATGAGAAGATACTACATTAAATTTAGTTTCCCAAGGATTTATTGAGGTATTTTCTTTATTTTGAGAATAAGGTATGTCTATGTGGTCTTGGCTGTTCTAGAACTTGCCATCTAGACCAGACTGGCCTCGAACTTACAGAGCTCTGCCTGCATCTACCCGCCACACTCAGTCAATAGGTTCCATGATGGTGAGAGATGGGAGTAAAGGTCTCAGATATTTGAGGTTAAATTACAGCCTACTACAGTGCCAGGCAAGTGGGGAAATTCAAGGAAAGTAGGCATTCTGTCCCACACTGTTTAACTTCCAACTGCATACAGGCCACGGCATCTTCAGAGCTAAATAGACACATAATTATTCTACCAGCCACACAAATCCCATGGCAGTGTCTTGACCCACGTGGTTTTATGTACGCATGCTCTGGTTGAGTGGTCTTTGTGCCAAAGCAATGAATATCCAAAACATGGAGACTGCTACCATGGGAGTCCTCTTTGGCTTGTCGATTTTAATACCTGAACCGCTGCTATTTTAACCAATGTTTTAAGATTTAAAAGACTAATGCAGGGCGGAGGGGCGTGAGGTGCCTGTGTGGTTGACCAAGAGGTAGAAGTGAAGGCCCCTTAGTAGAAAGTATTCGCGGACCGCCTGCTAGTCGCCCTCACCGTCCCGGGAGCCTCACTGTAGTTTTTGTTTTGTTTTGTTTTTAATGAAGAAGTAAATCATATAAATTATCAAAATGGGAGGAAGATTAACATCCTCCACCAAGAGGGAGAAAACCAAGCCCGAAAGGAAACCTGGAAAAGAGAATTGAAAAAGAACAAAAAATAGCGCCTGGTGGTCCAAGCTGCGGTTTTGAAGATGAAAGATCCCGAACAGATTATGCGGGGCATGGAGAAATTGGCTGGAATGGAGTTTAACCCAGTGCAACAGCCACAGTTGAATGAGAAAGTACTGAAAGACAAGTGTAAAAGGCTGCGGGAAAGGTTTGAATGAATCCTACGGCTTTATGGAAAAGAAAACACATATATTTACAAAGACTTGAGACAGCTACATGTAGAAACTGAACAGGAGAGAACGCAACTGAGCTGGTACTTCGATGCCATCAAGAACGCTCCGCATGCGGAAGTCGAGAGCATCCCTTCGCCAGATATGACGCGTGCTCCTTCCAACATCTTGATCCAGGACATTCCTCTTCCTGGTGCCCAGTCACCACCCTCCACCCTAAAGAAAACCTCAGCATATGGGCCTTCAACTCGAGCAGTTTCTAACGTTCCTCTTCTGGGACACTTGTCCCTGGCAGAAAACTGCCCGGCCCACCTCCTCCTCACGTCCGGCAGATGTAAGGCGGGAAAGTGGGCTTTGCTCTAGACCCTGCCCTCGGAGGCCAGATGAAGACATGCTGTGCAGTCCAGAATTCGCTCAGCGGGGGCATGGCCAGCACCAGTGAGGACAACGGCTGTCCTGAGGACATGGGTCAGGATAAGCATGATGACAGTACTGAGGACAGTGACACTGACAGATCAGACGTAGAGAGTGACGGGGATGAGTTTGGGCACCGCGATGACAGTGAGCAAAACAGCGCTGTGGAGAAGTCAGGTCCGAGCATCCGACTTCCTCATGTGCCTGGGAAATCAAGGAGGAAGAAGAACATGAGAGAGCTGACTTCTCTTCAAACCATGATACTGCGAATGGCAGGTCAGGAAATCCCTGAGGAAGGACGGGAAGTGGAGGAATTTTCAGAGGAGGAGGATGACCACGACTCTGATGATTCTGAGGCAGAGAAGCAATCACAAAAGCAGCATGAAGAAGACTCCCACTCTGATGGCTCATCTGCTTGGGGCCTCTTCACAGCAGCAGACCCTTCCACAGTTCGTTCTTCCTCCTCAGACATAAGCACCTCCCATGCCAGCACCGCCACCTCTCGGACCACCACTTGCCCCACCCTTATAGCCTCCTGTTCCACCTACGGGCCTTCCTCCTGGGCCACCTCCAGGGGCTCCTCCATTCTTGGGACCACCTGAAATGCCAGAAATCCAAGGACTTTTACCACGACTTTTACCTCCAGTACTCTACCAGGCCGACCTCCTGGCCCTCCCCCAGGCCCACCTCCAGGTCTGCCGCATGGGCCCCGTCCTCGAGGACCCCACCAAGGCTACCTCCTGCTGCACATCCAGGTATCCCTCCTCGTCCTGGTGTAATACGCCCACCCTTGGTAGTCCCACTCTTGGACCAGCCCTACCTGGCCTTTTCTCACCAGCTCTCTTGCCCAACCCAGGGGTGTTGAATGCCCTGCCCAGCCTCATTCAGCAACCGAAGCCGGATGATGCAAGTGCAGCCACCATCGAGAAGAAAGCCACAACGACCAGCAGTGCCAAGCCCCAGATCACCAATCCCAAGGCAGATTTGTGCCCACTGCACTGAGGGTGCACCGGGAGAATAAGGGGGCTACTGCTATTTCCCAAAGAAGGTCAGAGGAGGACTCTGCTGTACCTATTGTCAAAGCAGCCCCCCAGATCGGTCTCTGTACAAATTAAGGACAGTGTTTGGGAAGCCTTTATAAAAGAGAAGGAAGGGTCACTGTGACAGATTCTCCCACCAGGACAGGCTTCTCTTCAGAGTACCTGTTTGTAGAAACAAAGGCTCTGGTTAAACTTAAAGGGCAACGTTCATTGCCAGGCGTTTTCCAAGTCATGTTTCAGGAGCCTCCTCATGTTTGCCTGCTAGGATCCTCCCCTAACCTCTCCTCAAAGCACGAGGTGTTTCTTTATAATAGACCAGGCTGTGAAATACTGCTGCTAACCCCTGTTCCCTTTGACACTACCATTTCCTCCCTCTCTTCCCCTCTCCATTTTGGGAATTTTGTCAGCAAGGTCTTAGTTACTTGCTTTGACCCATGTGCCGTGGGCTCTAGAGTTGAGAATTCTGGAGGATACAAAGTTTATTTCTTCTTGCCTTTTGTGTTGGAGTTATTTTTAATATTTTCCTGTAAATATTTTGTAATATTTTACTTGTAGGGAAGTGGATTTCAGTATCATTTCCTAACTCAAAGTAGGATATGTGGGAGGAAAATACACAATTCTGGGATTAAAGTTATATCCCACAAAAAAATAAAAATAAAAAAAGACTAATGCACTATATAGGCTGGTCAAGAAAGAAAGGCTTAGCTTGAAGAGAAAAACACTTCTTTCTTCCCGATCGCCAATGTTTATTGTGGGATTCAGTGTTATCAACTGCCTGTTTTCCTTCCTGTCCAGTACTCTACTTCATAGTCACTAGAAAGGATGGCTGTGATGGATAACTATGAACACGATACATGTTCCGATAGCTACAGCCCACAGCAACCAGAGGGCGGGCACGAGTGGAGGCCCAAGAAGACACAGCGGAACTGTGTGCACCATATACATCACACCATACAAGATGATCTGTGATTTCCTCAGAGTGCCACATCACTCAGTAACTGTGAATAAACAATGCCCTTGAATTAAAAAACCACTGTGACATTCTACAATCAAATATTGGTCTGGGAATATCTGCTTCCCTTGTGTTTTCCAGAAAGGTTGGGTGGGTTCCTATGTGACATGTCCCATCATGAGACATGATGATCCCAATCCAGGACAGGCAAATGAGCAAACATTCAAACCATGTCATGGCTAAATAAGAGGCTGCCATTGTTGAAACAATTACGGTTATCAGCAGTGAGGCAACTGCCGGCTGATGCAGTATCGGAACGTAAACATTCTTTCTGAGCTGGTTTGGGCTCTGGCTCTGTGTGACCGGAGATAGCAAATCTGTTGCGAATAGAGAGATTGCATGGGGATGAAGGGTCACAACAGCGTGGCAGCTGCACTTGAGCTCCACCACATTAAATGCTCTTGATGCCTTTAAATCATTTGGGCATCGATGAGTAAGACCAAACTCCAGAAGCAAGTCCTCCACAGTTTGAGGCAAGAACATAGAATCAGGGGGTGACTGTCTTAAATGATGGCTATCCCAGCTACTCTGGAACTATCTATGCCTTTCCGTTTCATCAAGATGCTAAGAAGCAATTCGAGTAGTAAGTGTGAGAAATGTTATATTTCTTGGAAAACCAGAGATTTGGTTGTTCAGTAAATGATACCTTGCTTCTGAATTTCCTTAGATACACTGAATTCTTAATCACTCACTCATCCACTTAGTCATTCAAATACACTATATCTTCACCCTTTTCCCCTTGATTGCACAGTAATACAAGCTTAGTGTAAAATATTCAAATGAAACAGTATTGCATAAAGGAAGAAGTACAAGTCTCTGGAAATCCCAGAGAACGGGAATTTGTTAACTACTCCACCCTAAGCTGTATGCTAGAGGTGACATGACTTGCCTTGGTCTCAAAAGTTCCCAGTCTAGTAAGAGAGAAGCCAACACAAAAACTAAAACAAAGGACAAGAGCATGAAAAAAATGATGCAAAGAAATGCTACAGGAACTCTGTGGGTGGACGAAGTACCCGCTGCGGGATGTTAAGGCCAAGAGGCGGCCTGTGTACCAGACCATGCCTCTCCACTTGGTCGGCCTTGCAGACAGACCATGCAAGGCACAGGATGTCTCTAAAAGACAAATGAGATGACCACTGTGTTCTCTGCTCTGTCCCTGTCTTCTTCCAACATTTTTTCTATAAAGCCAACTTTCTTGCTTAACGTATCTGAATGCTCATTCTCTTTTATAACATGAGGTGTTGACGTAAATCTAAAATTCGAAATTAAATCCTAATAAGATTCCTAACCCCCACTTTAGAAAAAAGTTTTATTGGAATATAGTTATTTCGCCTTCACTCTAGATCAGAAACACAATTATGTCAAAACTGTAGAGTTGATTATACGACCTGTAAAGCCTACAACATTTATTAACTGGCCCTGCACCAAAACAAAGTTTATTGGCCCCTGGCTTGGCGCTTGAATCAAATCTTAGTTTACACAAATCACCTTCTAACATATGTTCCCTTCTGCTTTCCCAGATGCATGTTAATACCCTCTTTACCAGAAAGAAATATTGGGCTTTTGTGGGGATCAGCCTGGGGAGGAATGTGGTAGTTGGAATGAAGGTATCAGACATAACACCTAGTTGAATTCTGGCTTGGCCACTAATTCGCTGTGTAAGCGAGTTACTGAACTTTTCTGTCCTTCAATCTCCTTTACGTGAAGCATCTTAACGTTCTATTTAAGAATAGCTATGAAAATCGATCTTTAAGCTAAACATGTTGTCTTGTCTTTTGATATAAGTATTTTTAAAAAAACACTATTTTTTACTCAAAAAGATTTTTAAAAAAAGTTTCTCCTTGTTTGTTGGGTCAGGTAACCCCTGACCCCTGAGCCCTGTGTTGTCACTCAAGAGTTCGATGACTTAAAGGGTAAATTTAAATGAATGAACATCCTCAATTCTATTCTCAATTCTACTTCCTTCCAGTTCCCTGAGGAGTCAAGCGGTCTGCATTCAGAGGCTCATTTCCAAACAAGGCAAGTACAGAAGCCATTCTTGGTGCTGTCTCTGCATCCTTAGAGCATGCGCTGTGTCCCACTCTCTGTGCATCCTTAGCGCATGCGCTGTTTCCCACTGTCTCTGCATTCTTAGCTCATGCGCTGTTTCCCACAATCTCTGTCTATGGAAACTAGGGGAAATGACGCTGAGAAGCACAGATGTTTTCTCTGCACCTCTCTAAGTTGGTGGCATAGCATGAGACAGAGGAGTACGTCACACACTTAACACTTAACACATGAGAGCCAGATGGGAGGGGCATGAAGAAGGGGGAATTTAAAATGCATAAAGACTGCAGGTATAGAAAAAAGTCGTAGAAGATGGGTGTGTGAAGAGGGAAGGAATTGGAAGACCAAGGATCACAGATAACTGGGGATTAAAACACACAGACCTCTGAGTACCATGGCTATTATCACTAAAATACCAAGTAAGATTCTCAAATGAGAGAAGACATATGAAAATACCTTTGAAAATATTTTATAATGCACATAGCATTGAGAGAATCAAAGTCCTCATGGCAGATGTGTAAATTCAAGATATTAAGTCAGAATTTTCCAAATGACTAATCCAAACTGTCATCTCCATTGACCCTTGGGCATAGCAGTGATCTAAATAACTCCTGATAAAAATAATATTTCCTCAAGTAAAGGAACCATACCCTTTCTTCCTTTGATCCTTCAGCACTCACACCACTCTTAGAAATCTCTGGGAAGTCCAACTGATCTCATAATTCACATTCTTATCCCTTGGCAACCACTAATGGCCAGGTACATTTTTAGCACACAGCATCTGTAAGCTGCCAACGCTGGTCACAGGACATCTGTCTTTCTTTTATTGCTATTTACTTACTTCCCTTTTGGGGAACACTCAAGCAACAGCTATAAGCAACTTCTCCCTACGGAAAACTTCTTGCCCTTTTCCACCCATCTTCCTCACACATACGTACTCACAACCCCAACTAGTCCTTACAATCTTGTTCAGGAGAGCATGGCACCAATCAATGCTGAGCCATAATGTAGCCCAGGTGCCAAGAAGTCTTAGCCACTGCTATTTGCCTGTGATATATACGAGCGCAGGCCAACATATGAATCCTTACCTGGCATGCATTTCACAGACCTGAGCTAGTAATTGTGAAATAGTAAAGGGCTTTCTTTGTTAAATTGTGCAAGAACGGCATGGGAGGGAACACTCTGTAGTTAGGTGGCACAATAGTCCATAATAGCTTTGTACATGCCAGTCTCCCATCCTGAGTATCGGAACAGAATTAACAATAGGACTGGCCAGACTCTGTGTTATCTAGGAGAGGTACCAGTGTGCCTCTGGACAATTGACAGGTTGAAACAGTCAGGATTTGGCAGAACTTTCCTCCAGAAAGGAATTGTATTTTGTTCTTAAGAAACACTTAGATGTGGCAATGGAGGCCGTGGTGGCATATTTTTTTTAGAAGCAAAATAAGGCCAATTAAATGCCTTTATCTTGGATGGCTCTAACAATCTGAAGGCCTCCCTTTTGCTGGGTTTGGTGTGGAAGCCAGAAGAGTGCCGCCTTTCAGCCTGCTTCTCCGCAGCAGCAGCAGCGGTCCGATATGTTATTTTCACTTGACAACTAATGAGTCACCAGGTTGTTAGTTTGACTGGATCAATCTTATGCTTTGATCAGACTCATTAGAGACCAACAATTCTCATCCCTGAAAAGGATCTGGGATATTTGTTTCTTTCAGGTCCTCTGCACTCATCCTTGCCTCTCTCAACCTATTTGCATAGAGAAGCTGGATTGTAAATATTTCCTAATACCTGCTATATTTTAAGCCCTGGGAAGAGAGAGGTAATATCAAAACCATCTTGGTCACACATTTTCTAGACAAACAAAAAAGTTGGTAAAATACAAACCTATGGGACTTCAATGAAAGGAGCATGCAGATAGAATCTATGGGGACATAGATAATGGGTCAAGGAACGTCCTTTGGAGGATGTGACAATTATGCGGCGTCTAAGATGATCAGCAAGAACTGGCCAGATACAGAAGGAGGATAGAGGAATTCAAAGCTGATAAATGAATAAAGACAAAGCATAAAAGCTTTCAAGGACATGGTGTCTTTAGCCAAATACAAAGAGTCTGTAGTGGCCAGGGAACAGGCCATGATGTTGAGTGACAGGAGATGAAAGCCAGACTTTGAAAGACTTTGGCACCATGACAGAGGGATGGAATTTGACTCTGGAAACATGGGAGCTGCTAAGAGTTTTAAGTTATTGGAAGGAGAAAGTATGTTATACAATTGTATTCTGTTGAAGAACTCTGGCATCAACGTAAAGTCAGCAGATGAGAATGGGATTTTTAGGATAGAAATGGACATTGCGATGGTCCTCGCTGAAAACATAAAATGGAAGAATAGGTTGATTTGATGGTAACTGGGGACTAGGGTACATAGCAAAAAAGAAGGACGTACTCCTCTCTGCTAACTCATTCCATCAATTCTCTCCATCACATATCAAATGCTATTTGCTAATGGAAGCTGCTCAAATCCTGAGCATAGACTAGTTCTTTCTCTGACAGCTCACAGGGCATCCTGGACTGTTCTTTCTAACATTTGTCCTGGTTCTAATATTTTTATGATAAATCAAATTAGTATCAATATAGGTTAGCACATTATAAGTCACTGGAAGGTATAATGACACTTGTTTTACTGACCATATATCTTTCCATCTAACAAAATGTCTGGATCACAATAGGAACACAATTATTTCTAGAAAGCAGTAAAAGACAAATACTTACAAACTTGAGTGACAGAAATACTGTTGAGTAAGACGGGATGTGGAAGGGGTTCAAATGAGAAATGGAGGTTGATCCTAGCTTGAGAACAATGAATTAGAATTATCTGCAGACTTTCCAGACAGGGATTTCCAAGAGCTTAGAACTCAAGAGAATCAAATGGAATATTACAGATTTGGGAAACATCCATGAAGCTAAGGAAATGAGAGTTGCTGTTTTACTCAGGATGAGTATACAGTTCCAAAAGAGGTGTGGATCCAAGATGGAGCCATAGAGAAAGACAAATGTAGAATTCAACCCAGCTAGCAAAGCCACAAGAACATTAGGAGAGAAAGTCTCCAAGTCAAGAAAAGAATGAGAGAGAGAGAGAGAGCTTTTAAGAGATCAAGTAAGGAGAGTTCAAAAGAATAAGAAGTGAGCTCAAAAACTAAGGTAATGATCTCTATTTCCAAAGTAAAAGACGTCAGGACTTCAGAAAGGAAGGAAGGAAGGAAGGAAGGAAGGAAGAAAGAAGGAAGAAGGAAGGAAAGAAGGAAGGAAGGAAAGAAAGAAAGAAAGAAAGAAAGAAAGAAAGAAAGAAAGAAAGAAAGAAAGAGAAAAGTTAATCTACCAGACAGCTATTGTATACAGGAAGGAATCAAAAGGCACACAGAAGAACAGAAATAATTCACTCAGAAAAGGTTTGTTCAGCTGATACTGTGAGTCAAGCAGTCTACATTAGAGGTATAGTATAGTTAGAGACAGGATATGATGACCTGGGCTTAAAGGGCAGAGAGGGAATAGGATCAAGATCCAAAAGGAGCCTGGTCTCTCCTCTCAGCCAGAGAGGAAATGATCCAGGACAGGGATCTACAGATATCCAGAAGACAAAGGACTTCACAGGTGCTATGGGTTGGCTCTGTAACAAGCACATAAGACAAAGGCTTGTGTACAGGCCTTTGGAGGAAAGAAGCAGGAGCAGGAAGAGGAGCAGGAGCAGGAGCAGGAGGAGGAGGAGCAGGAGCAGGAGCAGGAGGAGCAGGAGGAACAGGAGAAGGAGGGGGAGGAGGAGGATCAGGAGGAGGAGGAGGAGCAGGAGGAGGAGGGGGAGGAGGAGGAGAAGGAGGAGGAGAAGGAGGAGGAGGAGGAGCAGGGGGAGGAGGAGGAGGAGGAGGAGGAGGAGAAGAAGAAGAAGAAGGAGGAGGAGGAGGAGGAGGAAGAAGAAGAAGGCATGAAAGCCAACACCAGAGTGTGATATCCTAGGGTTCCTGTGGAAACATAAATAAATATCTATTCACTCCTAATAAAATACCAATGACAGGTACCCCTTCTTCCCCCAAAAAAGACTCTGCCAAATCTAGCTTGACACAGCAGCTTAATTGTGGATACCTGTAGGGCATGGGCAACTTACAGCTACCCCACCACCATCAAGACAAGTCTCCCACCCGCAGCAAGAGCCATTTGTATATCCTCAGGAAGGGGAGGGACCTCTGGGGAGCTTTTTCACTGCCTCAAGAGCACAGGTGAAGTTAGTGAGCCCAGCCTTGTGAGGGTCTCCTGTGGGTAATCACTGCTGAGCTCATTTCAAGACAGCAATGTCAATGTCACACCTGGAGGATAAAACTCCAAATAAGGTGCACTTACCATGTCTACACAGAGAACTTGATTTGTGCTGGCTTCCACAGCCCCTAGACTACGGGAGGCTGGATCATTTGTCCATGAGCTTGCATGTTTATCTAGTGAAAGTTCCTAAGGGCATTTTTGTCTCCCACAATTCCAGACTCCCCTCTCCAGTTTTGGGCAACCAGATTCTCAACAGGAAAGAAGGCTCTGAGTTTATAAAGTGAGACATGGTGATGTGCCCCAAGGTATGACTCAGGAGAAGGTTTTTGTTGTAGGGGAGTACAGCTAGAAGCCTCTGGAAGAGTCCAGAGCAGGGAAACTAGTTGACTAAACTTGACCTGTAGACTGGAAGTCTGGCTCAAAAGGGGGCGGGTGCTAAGGAACAGAGGAAGAGCAGGGAGAGGGCACAGAGAAGACCAAGCTTAGGGAGGAAAGTCCCTGAGCTGGAGAAGTTCAGGATAAGGGTAGAGTAAGAAGAGCTGAGAATGCCTGGAGGCCACCAGCTTTGGTGTGCTAATAGGCACCACAGGTAGCCATTTGACCTCAATTTCTTTTGGACCTGAAACCAGGAAAGAAAAAAGCAGAGAGAACTAGCATTAAAAAAAATCACTTCAACAAAATTAATTTTGCAGTTGCTTCTGAAATCAGAGATAATTTCACAGAAGTGTGGTAGTGATGGTCATCAAGGACCTCTGTGGTGTAGGTGACATTAGTATGAATCAGACAGAGACGAGCCGGACTAGTCTGGGTGAAGAGGAAGGAATGGTAAGGGAAAGAGGCTTGAGACTTTCCTTTCTAAGAGCTAAACTGCCTTTCATTGCTTTGGACCTCTTTGTAAAGATGTGAACTTAAGGACTGAAGTTCAACCCTAAAATCATAAGGAAAGCTTCACATTCCTCGAAGCCATGATTAGCCACAGATGATAACTGAGCTTGTATTATACACCAGGCATTTGGCTGACACCAATAAATGCAATGTCCATGCACGCTCTAGTGCTCCTGTTCCATAGAGGAGGAAACTGAGGACTCGGGAGATCTTCTGACATCTGTCCTTCAGAGCACAGATTTTGAGAGTGTGTCAATAACTCAGACCTACACATTTGCATAGAGTAAAACATGCACAGAGTAAATCAGATATGGTTTGCAAAGAATATTCCTGTATTTAGTTGCTCTATGTGTTCATTGCATGAACTGTTCTATATATTTATTTTAAATCAATCAAGTTCTTTAATTTTATACATATGTATGTATATTTATATATGTGTGTATATATATCTCAATTAATCAGTGTCTTTTCAGAAAAATCAGCAAAGAAAAGAAACAGAAAAAATAAGAGCTTTGAAACAGAGAACCTAGAATAAAAACAACAGCAAAGTCCATACCACAGAATCAAGTTATGTTGACAAAAAAGCATCATAAGGGGAAAAACTAAGGAATTTAAAGACCTTAAATTCATTACAGACCAAAATGTAAATCCAATTGCAAAATTATCTGCATCTTTAAATTAAAGACTCATTATCATGCTGGAGATAGGAGGCAAAATTTAATTTACAGGGCAATTTTGGCCAATCATCCTATTTTCTTTAACACAGGAGCAGAAAGGACAGAGAATGACGCAGACAGAACCCACTGAGGAACAGAGTAAGGAAGAGCAGAAACAGGCTACACTCCACAGCCCACAGACACTCAGGTCAGCCTGGCTGTACCATGACCACACCCCAGGACGGAGCTGATTCGTTATTAGTTTAGGTTGAAGAGGCCTGTATTATTAAAATAATGATTGTAGGACACTAGCCACAATCAAGAAAGTGATTCCTAACTAAATTAAGTCAGCTCAAGGGCTCAGTTTGGAGCCTATGGATGGACATCAAACTGTTTTCCATGTTTACAAAGCATAGAAATGGCAAGATGCCTGAACACACTCTGTGAACAGGAGGCTGTGTTACCCCAGAAGCGTTTCTGAGGGCTGCAGGAAGGAGGACAGCGAGTACAGACAAGAATGATTCAAATATGGAGCCTTGAAAAGCCTGAATACGCACTTGGGAGGTAGAGACAAAAGATCAGAAGTTAAAAATCATCATTGTGAGTGTCAAGGTCGCCTGGGCTGCAGGACACCCATCTAATTCTGAATATATATTCTAAACCCTCACATTTAAAACTGTGTGTTACTAAATACCTCCACAATACCATGACACCAGGTCTGAGTTGCTCAAAGGCAGGACTCTGCAGTTGACAGAGTTTTCTTTCATAAGAGGCAAGTGCATCATCTGGAGCCATGCGGGTTCTAAGAACAGCTTCTGTTAAATGTAAGATTATCCTGCTGTTACCATAATAAGAAGACATCACAGAGGCACAGTGAGCCTTGTTGGTCCATTAGGACGTGCAAATGATATGTAGATGGGCTGTGAGCACGGACAGACACAGGCATGTTTGAGGCCAATGGAAGATCATGTGCAAAAATGAAAACAGTGCTCCTGGATGTTGAGACGCTGTGTGTGTTTGTTTGGGTCTGTTCTGAAACTGTCTGTAATGTAGTCAGAATGTCATCTTCTCAGTTTCAACGTCTGTAAATTCCTTCCTGTTGGAGGGAAGAAATCAGGCAATGGATAAACCTCTATCTATAGGAGGAGGTTCCTTTCACCTACATTGTACTGAAGACCCTTTTCCATATGGTCCAACCAAGAGCCCGGTTACACTGCCTCTCCTATCACCTTCCTCTTCCTCTAGCACATGTTACTGTGTCTTTTCTGAGTTATAGTTCTCGCCTGTCTTTAGTCTTCTCCCTGCCTGGCCTGCCTCTTCTCCTAGCTGTTCTTCCCAACACACTACCAATCATTTTTTGTTTGCTTGCTCTGTTTTTGCTTTTTTTTGGGGGGGGGTGGCGTTTATAGGTCACACTTCTAAGTTTCTACAGCAACTAATGTTTACCACTTCCAGAGCTCCTGTTACTCTAAGTTTCAAAACCATGTAGTTCTCCTTGACTAGCCTATCTACCTCAGGATGCAGAGCCCGTAATCTTTTTCAGTGGAGTTTGAACACTTTGTCAAGACCCTGAGTTGTCAGTAATAGACTTCCATTGGAACTATACTGAGAAGAAAAGTAGAATTTATTCATAAGGACATAGAGATGTTTCTCAGAACCCAAGCATTTGGCCAGTAAGATTGGAAACCTAGAACAGGAAAGACTCAAGAATCAGGATGTTCCTCAGTAAACACCATTTACTGGCTCTGGGCACTCCTGCTCCTCACCCAGCCTGTCGATTGCATCACTGTTCAATCTGTTCTCTCTCTCTCCCCTTCCCAGCCCCTACTCAGCTCAACAAACAAGCTCAAACTGCATGGAGTTGTGTTTGCTATTGTTATGTTCCTACTCTAAGACTTCAAGTAAATCACATAACCTCTGTGATTTGGTATGTGAAATAGAAATAAGATGAAGACTTCATTTACTTGACCATTTTGAGCACAACTGAATTAATGAGACACGTGTCAGCTCCCAGGTTTACGGGGCCCATCTAGCACATTCAACATGCTTCAGTCCCAGGTCTAACTTCTGAGGAAAACTGGGACACTTCTGAGTGTCCCAGTTGAATCAGCCGTACCCCTCTATACCCTAACCCTACACATCTACGCATTCATATCAATAGAAAACAGTGAGCCCACCAGGGAGTTCCTCAAAGATGGGAAAAAAATAGTAGTTCCTAGAGAAAGCAGCTATGGTCTAAGCTGTTACCTAAAACCTACTAACAGCTACTACAGTCACCTGCTGTCCTCTCTAAAACCCGTGCAGCCACAGAGTGGGCCTGCTGTGGATTACAGATGGGCCTCTTCACCTCACAGCCTGGCAAAAACTCTTACTTAAAGGACAGAGCTGCCCATCAGCCTGTAATGACACCTAGGGGAGCTCCAGGGGCCAGCACTTAATAAAGACTTAGAGTGATGATGGTGACAGTGACAAGAAGGACAGGGAGTACCACAGGTTACACTGTGGGCCACAACTGCTTCTCAGCCTTCACTGCTGGGCCCCTGAGCCTGAAGTGAAATTCAGCATATCTAACTCCGTCAACACAGCCTGGCTGTGGGGTGAGCCTCAGAGGTTCCATCCAGCTGCTGATTACGTAGATTTATGCCCTACTAAACACATTGTCACACAAGGGCCTCCTCTTCCCTGCCAGAACAGTAGCCAAGGCATAATATCTGAGAGCTAAGGAGAGCTCTCCAAAGCAAGTTAACCTCTTGGCTTCCAGATGGTATGTTACTACTCTAGAATCTCCAAGCACATGAGAGCAACTGAGGGGGATGCAGCTTTAAAAGTGTACAAACAGGGCTGGAGCAAGTAAGGGCACTTGCCACAAAAGCTTAGTGACTTGAGTTTAATCACCAGAATCCACAGAAAGGGACAAGGAGAGAAAGCACTCCATAAGGTTGTCATATTATTATGTGCTTTCCACTGTAGCATATGATAACGATGATGGTGGTGGTGGTGGTGGTGGTGGTGGTGGTGGTGGTGGTGGTGGTGGTGATGATGATGGAGAAGAAGAAGGAGAAGAAGAAGGAGAAGAAGAAGAAGAAGAAGAAGAAGAAGAAGAAGAAGAAGAAGAAGAAGAAGAAGAAGAAGAAGAAGAGGAGGAGGAGGAGGAGGAGGAGGAGGAGGAGGAGGAGGAGGAGGAGGAAGAGGAGGAGGAGGAGGAGGAGGAGAAAGAGGAGGAGGAGAAAGAGGAGGAGGAGAAAGAGGAGGAGGAAGAAGAAGAGGTGGAGGAGGAAGAGGAGGAGGAAGAAGAAGAGGTGGAGGAGGAAGAGGATGAGGAGGAAGAGGAAGAAGAAGAAGGGTGATAATAATAACAAATACTAATAAATTAATTTCTTAAAACACATGTTCCTCCACTGTCAGCATCTACTACTCCCTGTACAAAGTGCCAGCTGCAATTTCATGTCAACATTTTTATTGCAGGCTATCACCTTAAAAAATAAACCCAAGATTTGTAAATCAGCATATTATTATGAACATAATGTTTGTGCCCCCCAATTTATATGTAAAATTCCTACTGCTAATATGGCAAAATTTGGATGCAGGGCTTTGGGGACATAATTAGGTAAGGAGGGTAGATTTTATGCCTTATAAAAAGGACTCCAGATGCTTTTTTCCCACCATGCTGCCCTCCCAAGATATAAGGAAAGAAATCTCTGTCTGCAAATAAGAAAGCTTGTCCTCACTAAACACCAAACATCCTAACACCTCAGTCTCAGACATCCAGTCTTTTGAACTAAGAAATAGTGAATGTTTTCTGGCCTACGGTCTAAGCTGCTACAACAGCCCAAATAAGTTAACTTTTGAATTCCATTAAAATCCAAGAAACAACCTGTTAAGTGGGGATTGCTGTCGTCGTTTTCGACAGGAGAAGCTGAGACTTGGGAAGGTTAAGGCCACTGTGTAAGATAATGTGAGTTTAGAGCAGCAGAGGATTTGGTTCCAAACCAAGCTGTGAGTGTCTTGTTCTGATGCCTCCTCCACTTTTCCTCTCTACTGACCCCTCTCCAGTTTCAAACATTTGAACACTCACATTTTGTGCACTCCTAACTTATCAAATATAGATAGATAGATAAATAGATAGACAGATAGAGATATATAGATTTCACCTCCAGATTTCGTTCCAGATTTCACTTCCAGAAATGAAGCAGAGTAGTACCTTATGTCTTCAAACATAACAAGAAACTCCATCATCAATCATCGTCATCGTCGTCATTGTCGTCATCATCATCATCATCACTTCCACCACCACCACCACCACCACTACTCCTCCACCACCTTCACCACCTCCACCACCTCCACCACCTTCACCACCTCCACCACCTTCACCACCACCATCACATATGTTGAACACCTTTTTGGTACCAGTGCTATTCAGGATTCAGCTCAAGTGACCCTCGTGGCAATGATCAACTTTTATTATCCCTAGTTTAAAAATAAAAAAATTAAATCCTAAAGACAGTAGCCTTTTCCAAAATATGACTGCAGCCATGGAGAGATTCAAAACTAGAATCTTCTGATTCTAGATTTTTTTTTTTTTTTTTTTTTTGCCATGGGAGACTAGTTTATTTGAATTGGTGTCGTTCTTCTTTTTTTTTTTTTTTAATTAACTTGAGTATTTCTTATATACATTTCAAGTGTTATTCCCTTTCCCGGTTTCCGGGCAAAATCCCCCTCCCCCCTCCCCTTCCTTATGGGTGTTCCCCTCCCAAGCCTCCCCCCATTGCCGCCCTCCCCCCATAGTCTAGTTCACTGGGGGTTCAGTCTTAGCAGGACCCAGGGCTTCCCCTTCCACTGGTGCTCTTACTAGGATATTCATTGCTACCTATGGGGTCAGAGTCCAGGGTCAGTCCATGTATAGTCTTTAGGTAGTGGCTTAGTCCCTGGAAGCTCTGGTTGCTTGGCATTGTTGTACTTTTGGGGTCTCGAGCCCCTTCAAGCTCTTCCAGTTCTTTCTCTGATTCCTTCAACGGGGGACCTATTCTCAGTTCAGTGGTTTGCTGCTGGCATTCGCCTCTGTATTTGCTGTATTCTGGCTGTGTCTCTCAGGAGCGATCTACATCCGGCTCCTGTCGGTCTGCACTTCTTTGCTTCATCCATCTTGTCTAATTGGGTGGCTGTATATGTATGGGCCACATGTGGGGCAGGCTCTGAATGGGTGTTCCTTCAGTCTCTGTTTTAATCTTTGCCTCTCCCTTCCCTGCCAAGGGTATTCTTTTTCCTCATTTAAAGAAGGAGTGAAGCATTCACATTTTGATCATCCGTCTTGAGTTTCGTTTGTTCTAGGGATCTAGGGTAATTCAAGCATTTGGGCTAATAGCCACTTATCAATGAGTGCTACCATGTATGTCTTTCTGTGATTGGGTTAGCTCACTCAGGATGATATTTTCCAGTTCCAACCATTTGCCTACGAATTTCATAAACTCGTTGTTTTTGATAGCTGAGTAATATTCCATTGTGTAGATGTACCACATTTTCTGTATCCAGTCCTCTGTTGAAGGGCATCTGGGTTCTTTCCAGCTTCTGGCTATTATAAATAAGGCTGCGATGAACATAGTGGAGCACGTGTCTCTTTTATATGTTGAGGCATCTTTTGGGTATATGCCCAAGAGAGGTATAGCTGGATCCTCAGGCAGTTCAATGTCCAATTTTCTGAGGAACCTCCAGACTGATATCCAGAATGGTTTTACCAGTCTGCAATCCCACCAACAATGGAGGAGTGTTCCTCTTTCTCCACATCCTCGCCAGCATCTGCTGTCACCTGAGTTTTTGATCTTAGCCATTCTCACTGGTGTGAGGTGAAATCTCAGGGTTGTTTTGATTTGCATTTCCCTTATGACTAAAGATGTTGAACATTTCTTTAGGTGTTTCTCAGCCATTCGGCATTCCTCAGCTGTGAATTCTTTGTTTAGCTCTGAACCCCATTTTTTAATAGGGTTATTTGTTTCCCTGCGGTCTAACTTCTTGAGTTCTTTGTATATTTTGGATATAAGGCCTCTATCTGTTGTAGGATTGGTAAAGATCTTTTCCCAATCTGTTGGTTGCCGTTTTGTCCTAACCACCGTGTCCTTTGCCTTACAGAAGCTTTGCAGTTTTATGAGATCCCATTTGTCTATTCTTGATCTTAGAGCATAAGCCATTGGTGTTTTGTTCAGGAAATTTTTTCCAGTGCCCATGTGTTCCAGATGCTTCCCTAGTTTTTCTTCTATTAGTTTGAGTGTGTCTGGTTTGATGTGGAGGTCCTTGATCCACTTGGACTTAAGCTTTGTACAGGGTGATAAGCATGGATCGATCTGCATTCTTCTACATGTTGCCCTCCAGTTGAACCAGCACCATTTGCTGAAAATGCTATCTTTTTTCCATTGGATGGTTTTGGCTCCTTTGTCAAAAATCAAGTGACCATAGGTGTGTGGGTTCATTTCTGGGTCTTCAATTCTATTCCATTGGTCTATCTGTCTGTCTCTGTACCAATACCATGCAGTTTTTATCACTATTGCTCTGTAATACTGCTTGAGTTCAGGGATAGTGATTCCCCCTGAAGTCCTTTTATTGTTGAGGATAGCTTTAGCTATCCTGGGTTTTTTGTTATTCCAGATGAATTTGCAAATTGTTCTGTCTAACTCTTTGAAGAATTGGATTGGTATTTTGATGGGGATCGCATTGAATCTGTAGATTGCTTTTGGTAAAATGGCCATTTTTACTATATTAATCCTGCCAATCCATGAGCATGGGAGATCTTTCCATCTTCTGAGGTCTTCTTCAATTTCTTTCCTCAGTGTCTTGAAGTTCTTATTGTACAGATCTTTTACTTGCTTGGTTAAAGTCACACCGAGGTACTTTATATTATTTGGGTCTATTATGAAGGGTGTCGTTTCCCTAATTTCTTTCTCGGCTTGTTTCTCTTTTGTATAGAGGAAGGCAACTGATTTATTTGAGTTAATTTTATACCCAGCCACTTTGCTGAAGTTGTTTATCAGCTTTAGTAGTTCTCTGGTGGAACTTTTGGGATCACTTAAATATACTATCATGTCATCTGCAAATAGTGATATTTTGACCTCTTCTTTTCCGATCTGTATCCCCTTGATCTCCTTTTGTTGTCTGATTGCTCTGGCTAGAACTTCAAGAACTATATTGAATAAGTAGGGAGAGAGTGGGCAGCCTTGTCTAGTCCCTGATTTTAGTGGGATTGCTTCAAGTTTCTCTCCATTTAGTTTAATGTTAGCAACTGGTTTGCTGTATATGGCTTTTACTATGTTTAGGTATGGGCCTTGAATTCCTATTCTTTCCAGGACTTTTATCATGAAGGGGTGCTGATTCTAGATTTTAAATCACTAATGCTGATTTTTATAGATATCCAATCAAAACCAGAATCGAGGTCTCACATCCCTGTCTTTCATATAAATATTCTGCCCTTGAATTTTTAGCTCTCAATAATAGATAAAAATAGCTATTACTACCTCAAATTCTTTGAATATGCAGTAAATAAATAGCTAGGATTTCTTTTAGGAAGCTAAATAGCAGGACATACATATAATAGACACTTCCATAAATCTTGCCATAGCATAAAGAATGATTTCCTTTTCAAATTGTGACTCCTGTCTCATGTAGACATGGTGGTATAATCTTCAAAGTAGGCTCTATGCTACACATCACTTTAAGAAATGCTGGTACTTTAAGCAGATTTGAATAGCAAGCACTATCCAATATCAGTCATCATCTTCAGACAGTCATTTGAAAGCCTGAAATTTTCCTTTAAAAATTTATCTGAAAACAAACTAAGAAAATGGCAGTGTTCACTCACAGATGAATGATAACCTGAGTACTTAACTCATAACCACTTAGAAGGATAAAGACCTAGTACGAGGAAGAACAGAAGCAGAAAAGACAGCGAGAGGTAGTAGTGTATACAGGTCCGAAAGAATTTGGGGCAGCCAGCACTGCTGGTAACAAGCAAGGGGCAAGTCTTGACTGTGGCCTTTATTACCCCTCTGTATCGGGGTGAGCTATTTAAACACTCTGAACTTATTTGGCCTTTTTTACAATTTAATTGATGATGGAGCCTATCTTAAGGGATTTCTGTGCTGAATAAAACCCAGCTATGATTGTGGTGGTGGTGATAATGATAATGATGTGCTCATGATGGTGATGGTGATGGTGATGGTGATGGTAATGGTGACTACAACTACAACAGTGATCTGTCTGCTTTTACTACCCAGATATGGATGTAGAGATGGTATATAGGCAGCATAAAGACATACTCTACTTTTGGTTTCTGTTACAACAGAAATTTTTCTAAAAATTCTGTGTAGTATGTCTATAATAAAACCTTGATCTCCCTGGCTCAGTCACCCAATAGAATATCTAAGGAAGTACTTAGTGTCCTGGCCACTTCTCAGGCCAAATGTCACTTTGAAATGATAATCTTTAAGGAAGAATACTGTCTCCTGTGTGTTACTATAGCCAATAGCAGCTGGCTTGATTCGAACATGCTCACAACTGGGTCCAAACTACATGTCCCAGTGGCATTTGAGAGGGTACTCTCTATTCATAACTTAAGTACTAGACTTTGGGGTTTGGTGGTGCTGTTAGATAAAAAGAGGATTAATGTGTGTGGGAAGGAGGGAGAAAACATTCAGAAGGTATCAACAGTATACCTGGAAGAGAGCTGGGATATGAAAAACAGCCCTAGGCCATAAACTCACAACCCAAATTCGGCTACAAAGATATCAATGTGAGGAAAAAATAGAAAAGAGATACCTTGTCAACTAAGAGCATCTGAAAATGCATATATGTTAGTGAATATGTATGTGTATATAGATCGGTGATCATAATTTTTATATATTCTTAGTTGATAAGGTATCTCTTTTCTACTTCTATTTTTATATATATGAAATATAGATACATTTCAAATATATATTTTATATATGATATATATTTACATCTATATCTACATATCTTTATCTAATCTATATCTTACATCAGTCTACTGCTTTACCAATCCAAAGTCTTAAAGTCCACATTCCTCTGAACAAAAACATGGTTCAACATGTTTTCACATGCATTCACAGCAATATCCCACTCCTGGTACCAATTTAGGTCTTAAGATTCTATTGCTATGAAGAAACATCATGACCATAGCAACTATTATAAAGAAAAGCATTTAGTTGGGAATAGCTTACAGTTCAGAGGTTTAGTCCATTATCATTATGGCAGGAATCATGGCAGCATGCAGGCAGCCATTGGAGAGGTAGCTGAGAATTCTACATCTGGATTAGCAGGCAGCAGGAAGGTCACGCTAGGCCTGGTTTGAGCATCTGAGACCTCAAAGCCTGCTCCCAGTGGCACAGTTCCTCCAACAAAGCCATGTCTACTACAACAAGGCCACACTTCCTAATGATGACATTCAGTATGAGACTAGGGGGACATGTTCTTTTAAACCACCCTACCATCCAAGAGGTACAAGGTCTGAGACTCAAAAGGGGTAAGATAGCTAAATTTTTATATAAAAAATGATATAGGGATAGGGCCTTAAGCCTCAGGGATGAAGAGAGATGGCTCATAAGTACAGAAGGATACATTCTTCCAGGTCACATCACTTGTGGTCATGTCTGGCACAGGTGTTAGGCTCTCTATCTCTTCTTATAGAAAGATATTTCCTAAGGTCAGGGAAGATGGTTCAGTGGGTAAAGTGCTTACTTTGCAAGAACAAGGAGTACAAATCCACAAAACCATTGTAAAGTCAAACTTAGAAGCAGGTTTCTGTAATTTCCATGGTGGGAGACAGAGACATGAGAGTGCCTGGAAGTTCACAGGACAGCTGCATGGTATATACAGTTACTAATAACAGCAATAACAACAACAAAAGACCCTTTTCTCAAAGTAGAGGGTGGAGAGCAACATCCAAGGTTGTTTTCTAACTTCTATGTGTATGCCTTGGTACCTGAACACTTGCATTCGTATAAATATATGTACAGACATCACACATACACAGCATACACAAACATGAAAGCTATATCCACAGACCTCACACACGTACTCATACCACAGACACAAACCACATACAAGAAAGATACATGCACAAGCATCACACATAACATTATATATATATACACATACATATACATATATACATAAATATATATATACACATACATATACATATATACATAAATATATATATACACACACATGTATACACACACACACACACACACACACACACACACACACACACACCCAAGAAGGAAGGAAGGAAAGAAAGAAGGAAGGAAGGAGGAAGGTAGAGGAGGAAGGAAGGAAGGAAGGAAGGAAGGAAGGAAGGAAGGAAGGAAGGAAGGAGACATTTTCTAAGCAAGAGGGAAGAGATAAGAGATAGAAAAGACCTGTGCCTATATCCATTGTTTACTGACATGGGCTTATAGAAATTTCTCTTTGCAAAGAAATGGCTTTTCATGCTATTCCTGTGTCTACAGAGGTCAGCAATTTCTCTGGATAACCAACTCAAAATATGACAAAGAAATATATTTAGGGTGGGATAATTTACTCTCCAACAGTTCAAAAGAAGAAACACTAAAACAGCTTCGATCAAATGAAAGAAAGGTAGGGTCCTGGAGGGTAGGAATTGCCTGTGTCCTCGTAACCAGCATACCTGGTGAAGAAATGGAAAATGTCAAGCATTCTGTCAAGTGCTAAATGAAAGTAAAAGACAAAAATACACCCCACATGAGATGACGACCTATGGGCAGTGCATTGATAGGTTGCAATGGTTCCTTATTTTTCTAGAAGAATGCCCCGCCTCAATATCCATTCCCATCACAGAAAATGATGAAAACACAAATTCAAAACAAAATACAAAATAATATTTCAAACATACATGCAACACCAGTTGATTAGAAATTGACTGTGGAGTGTTTTACATTGAGATGCTGGCAAACTTAATTACTTTGAAGTGTCACTTTTTGTTTCTAATTAGTGTGTTGTAATGATGAGTATATGCCATTTTCACCTAAGTATCGACACATATGGAATCGGGTAGAAGCCCTTTCTGAGAGGAACATGGATCTATTTTGTAAATAACAAAGAGAATGCATGTGTTGATGCCAACGCACCTGCTTACCATTTGTCTTAGTTTGGGTTTAATTGCTGTGAACAGACACCATGAACATGACAACTCTTACAAAGAAAAGCATTTAATTTGGGGCTGACACACAGTTCAGAGGTTTAGTCCATTATGGTCATGGCAGGAAACATGGCAGCATGCAGGCAGACATGGTGCTAGAGAAGGAGCTACACTGTGAGTTGTAGGCAGCAGGAGGAGACTGTGCACCACAGTGGCCATAGCTTGAGTATATGAGACTTCAAAGTCTGTGTCCACAGTGATACACTTCCTCCAACAAGGCCGTGCCTACTCCAACAAGGTCACACCTCCTAATAGTGCCTCTCCCTATGGGTGAAGCATTCACTCACATGAGTCTATAGGGGCCATTCCTACGCAAATCCCCCACCATTATTAATAGAGTTGCTAATTTCAAATTCTAAGATTTGAGAGTGTATTTGCTCAACAAACCCGCCTTCTCTGCACACAAACCATCCCCTTTCAATTTTCTCACGACGGCCTAAGCTGTTTTAAGGTCAACATGTGAAGTTTCTAGTGATTTCTTTCAAGCTGGCTGGAGATATCACTCAGAATAAGATTACCTGCTTGGAGGCATCATTTTAATAAAGACAACAATAGGCCAGCATGCTCACACGAAAATTTATAAGGCTGTCTTTGCTTCTGTCTGCCTATTGTGGCGCTTTATCCAACTAGAAAGGACTCACTTCAGAGCTTCAAAGACACTCATAATGGACTTCTCCTTTCAAAGGAAAGTCTTCAGAGAGGGTTCCTTTCATTCAACAGTCAGCATATGAAAAGCCAAGAGTGATTCAGACAAACACCTCTGAGCTGTTTGTTGTGGCAACATCAGATAAAGAAATTCTGTAGCCCAGAGAGATATTTGATACACTCATTTGAATGTCAATGCCAAGCACCTTCCCTCAGCCACTCACTCCACTGAAGCAGGGAGAACTGGTCTCAGAAACAGAACACACGCAGAAGCTGTCACACTAGATGTGGCTTAGTGGTCCTTTTTACAGTTTCTGCAGGGGTTGGGGCGGGGCGGGGCGGAGGAAGCAGTCATGTGCTTCACTGATTCAGTCAGAAAGAGTGGACACTTTCAGCTCTAGCAGCTGACCTATGCAAAGGCTCTACAGCTTTTCCCCCACTGTCCTGACAATGGTACTTCCTAAAAGCAGCAACCGAATTTTTATTGCGCTCGCTCCCAGCAACTGGTACTTTATTCCAAGGCAACAGGCCTGGCTGTGAGGAGAAGGCAGAGGGCCCATGGTGTGTTCTCATAACTATTCATGCTTCATGCTGATTATCTCATCCACCGGCCGCCCCACGTGAACAGTTCACCTCTCCACCTCCTGGAGCCTGCTGTCTGCACCTTCACAATTGAAGAAGCAATTTCTCAGGGAGAATCCAAGCTTCCATACTTTTCACAGAAGTGGCTTGTGGACATATTATCTTAAAAATGCTTTCTCCTTTAAAAAAAAGAAAGAAAAAAAACCTTTTTTTTAACTGAGAATTACATGCTGTGCTGAAATAGGATGGTGGTGGGCTCTGATTATATCTTTTTCCCATTTTGGTTTCACTCTTAAGTATAGAAAATATCAAGTTGTGTCTCCAGCTCCCTCTTCTCCCAGATACCAAAATTTTGTCAGCTGGGTCAAAAGTAAGTTCTATGATTAAACTTCCAACTTTTACCTTTTTCTCCCCATTAACAAGGACTATGTAATCTTGAAACACATGTAAAGGCATGTGCTTCTGAGAACGTATAGAAAAGGATCATGTCAACAGTATCTCTAGATAACCACAGGATTGGAGTAGGAAGACCTGGGCACCACTCAGGACTGCTAAGCTGCTGGGATCTCCCTAAACACATGGGTTGAAGATGCCCAATTAAGCCCCAAATTCTTCTGTTGTACTTCTCATGGTAACAGGTAGAAATTGGCTACCTGGCTTAGGGGAAGAAGATCCTGCAAAGTGACAGTTTCTCTCTAAGCTAAAAACCAGAAATGTCCTTGGGCCTAGGAGTAGGCTCATCCTTACTAGAGGTAAGAGATGCCAAAAGTGTTTAAGCCAGATGGCCTCTGGTTACACTATGGCCACAGGCCTAGGATGCCAGGAAAGGGGAGAGAACTGGGTTTTTTTATTGTTTTTTTTATTTACATTTTAAATGCTATCCCCTTTCCCAGTTTCCCCTCCAGAAACCTCTTATCCTATCCCCCTTTCCCTGCTTCTATGAGGGTGCTCCCTCACCCATCCACCCACTCCCTCCCACCTCCCTGCCCTGATATTCCCCTACACTGGGGCATCCAGCCTCCATAGGACCAAGGGCCTCTCTTCCCACTGATGCACAACAAGGCCATCCTCTGTGACATATGCAAATGGCACCATAGATCCATCACTGAGTTCTCTTGGGATGGTGATTTAGGTCCTGGGAACTCTGGGGGATCTGGATGGTTGATATTGTTGCTCTTCTTATGGTGTTGAAAAAACCCCTTCAGCTACTTCAGTCCTTTAACTCCTCCACTGGGGACCCTGTTCTCAGTTCAATGATTGGCTGTAAGCATCTGCCTCAGTATTTGTCATGGTCTGGCAGAGCCTCTCAGAAGGTAGCTATAACAGGTTCCTGTCAGCATGCACTTCTTGGCATCAACAATATTGTTTGGATTTGGTTACTGTACATATATGGGCTGGATCCCCAGGTGGGGCAAGCTCTGAATGGCCATTCCTTCATTCTCTGCTCCAAACTTTGTCTCCTTATCTTCTTCTATGAATATTGTTGTTCCCCCTTCTAAAAAGGACTGAAGCATTCACACTTTGGTCTTCCTTCTTCTTGAGCTTCATGTGGTATGTGAATTGTATCTTGGGTATTCTGAGCTTTTGGGCTAATATCCACTTATCAGTGAGTGCATATCATGTGTGTTCTTTTGTGATTGGGTTAACTCACTCAGGATGATAATTTATAGTTCCATCCATTTGCCTATGAATATCATGTAGTCAATGTTTTTGATAGCTGAGTAGAACTCCATTCTGTAGATGTACCACATTTTTTGCATCCATTCCTCTGTTGAAGGACATCTGGATTCTTTCCAGCTTCTGGCTATTATAAATAAGGTTGCTATAAACATAGGGGAGCATGTGTCCTTGTTATATGTTGTAGCATCTTTTGGGGATATGCCCAGAAGTGGTATAGCTGGGTCCTCAGGTAGTACTATGTCCAATTTTCTGAGGAACCTCCAGACTGATTTCCAGAGTGTTTGAACCAGCTTGTAATATTACCAACAATGGAGGAGTGTTCCTCTTTCTCTATCTCCATCCTTGCCAGCATCTGTTGTCACCTGAGTCAATTCCTCACAGAATTAGAAAGAGCAATTTGCACATTCATTTGGAATAACAAAAAACCTAGGATAGCTAAAACTATCCTCAACAACAAAGAACTTCTGGGGGAATCACCATCCCTAACCTCCAACTGTACTACAGAACAACAGTGATAAAAACTGTATGGTACTGGTACAGAGACAGGCAAGATCAGTGAAATAAAATTGAAGACCCAGAAATGAACCCACATACATATGGCCACTTGATCTATGACAAAGGAGCTAAAACAATCCAGTGGGGGGAAAAAACAGCATTTACAACAAATGGTGCTGGTTCAACTGGAGGTCAGCATGAAGAGGAATGCAAATTGACCCATTCTTATCACCCTGTACAAAGCTCAAGTCCAAGTGGATCAAGAACCTCCACATAAAAACAGATACACTCAAACTAATAGAAGAGAAAGTGAGGAAGACCCTCAAACATGTGGGCCCTGAGGAAATTTTTCTGAACACAGCACCACTGGCTTATGCTCTAAGATCAAGAATCGACAAATGGGACCTAATAAAATTGCAAAATTTCTGAAAGGCAAAGGACACTGTCAACAGGACAAAATGGCAACCAATAGATTGAGAAAAGACCTTTAACAATCCTACATCTGATAGAGGCTTAATATCAAATATATACAAAGAACTCAATAAGTTAGACTCCAGAGAATCAAATAACCCTTTTAAAACACAGGGTACAGAGCTAAACAAAGAATTCTCAACTGAGGAGTATGGAATGGCTGAGAAGCACCTAAAGAATTTTTCAACATCCTTAGTCATCAGGGTTTTTTTTCCTTCTCTCTCTCTTTCACCAAAGGGTATCTTTCCTGGAAACTATACCGAGGACGGGACTGGACACTGAAAATGGGAGATAAGTGAAGGTCTCCCCATATTCCAGGTATGGTGCACAGATAAAACCAAGCAGTGGGGAGGCAGAACTGGACAGACCTTGGGATTTGGTGGCCAGCCACCCTAGCATAATCAGGAAAGTCCAGGCCAATGAGAGGCCTGATCTGGAAAAATAAAGTTAACAGCTCCTGAGGAACCATTCCCCTGGATGACCTTTGGTCTCCAAACATGTATGCATACCCATGCATCTAATCTATACATAACACACACACACACACACACACACACACACACACACACACACAAACACAATGCATAGAAGAAGGAAAGTAATGTTTATGGCATAATAATCTTAATATATTTAAAATGAAAACTAGTTCATGCTTTTCCTCAGGACTTTCTCAAACCATGTCCTAGTAAGCGAAATGATTCAAATGCACCAGTAGTTTCTGTTGACATTTAAAAATTAGGCCATTGGCTTTTAAAGATCATATTTGGGAAAGGGAGAATTAAATCTCTCAAGTATGATCTTAAAAGATGTTTTTAGATAGTAAAATTAAACCTCCTTTTCCACTGCCTTATCACACAGAAGTAATTCCAATCCTTAGGATGTACTTTAAAATTGCATTTAACTCAACTCAGAGAACTTTGTTGAACCTCAGTACATTTCATATTTGTTTCTAAGCTGTTCAGTCTGTTTCCTCTTCACTTTCCACAAAATAATAAAATCAGTAATATCTTTACTAGATACGGGCCTGATGGAAAACACTCCAACTTGTTTTTACATTATAATATATGTGGCCAGTTCTTTTTGATATATTGTATTCTCTGTCTGTGTGTGTATGTCTCTCTTTCTTTCTCTGTGTGTGTGTTTGTGTATGTGTATAAACAACATGTGTATGAATTCATTGTTTTTGACAAATATATTGACTATATATATACACATATTTATATTCATATACCACAAGAAATATAATCAGTAAATACAGAAAAATAGGAGAGCCTTGGTAGTCATGAGACCGAATTGGTACAAATTTCTAAAACTTGTTATGCAGGCATTGATACAGTATGATTTAGATCTTAACTATCTCATGTTACTACAGTGAAGGCTTTGTTCCCCCGTGAGGTTACAACTCAGAGTTGGTGGAATTTACAGGAGGCAGGGCCAATTTAGAGGGATGCCAGGCATTGGCAGCATGTCCTATACTTTTACCTAAGCCCCTCCCTCTATCTTTTGGTACTTGGGTTTCCATGAAGAGAGCATCTCTGTTCCAGTATGTGCTTCCTGCCATAATATTCCATCACATCAGACCAAGATAGAGGAGGCAAGCAGCCGGAGCTTTAGTCTCTAAATATCAGGCCCCAACAAGACTTGGCTCCCTAGATTGTGATGTGCTCAGTTTTGTCACAGTGGTGAAAAGATAACAGCTTAAAATGCCCTATAAGTACACACAGCATAGAACACATAGAGCACGTGCCTGTTATGCAAGTACATGAACACTGATTGGTTTAGGGATAAATGGTGACACAGTGGAAGACCACTAGTTGGTTCGCATTTCTCTGTACTTGTGATGCTGTGGAAGAGACCTCTCACCAGCTTTTGACTCTCTTTGGTTTTGCCATTATTTTCCACGTATATGTAGGAAGAAAGCCGTTATCTAAGAATAGTTTTTATGGATCCCTTTTTCTGAGTTTTTAAAAAGATTAACCAAACTGCTTTATAAGTGGTAGAGTATCTATGTAGGTAATTATTGTAAGGGTAACATGATACATGGAAAATGTCTATTTCTTTTCTATTAGCAGTAGAAGAGAATTTGCTTTTAAATGTTTTTATGAAACATATACCATAAAACTCATCCATTTGAATTAGATGCTTCATTAGGTTTTAAGTATACTCAAAAGAGTTCTGCAACTTGTAAAAATTGGAAACCAACGTTTTCCTCCAAGCCCCTAATACCAAAATGACAACTCTAAGACTAATTATTTATTAATAAGTGCCTAGGCCATAAGCTTTGGCTTGTTCTCTGACTTGCTCTTAACTTAGCCATTTATTCTAACCTGTGTTCAGCTACATAGCTTGTTTTCTCTCCTCGTCTTCCTACATCCTTCTACTCAGAGTTTCTAGGGCAAATCTCTCCTTTATTCTATAATGTTTATGTCCACCTCATCAACATCCCTAGGTAAATCTCCTGCCTTTCTGTTTTCCAGAATTCTCTTTATCCCTGCTGGATATCCCACCTCCTATTTCCTGCCTGAGCTCATTGGCCATAGGCTTTTTTATTGATAGGTGATACTTATAAGAAATTTCCTTAACAGCACTCGAATGCACAGTCAATTATGTAACATTTTCATCATTTCAAAAGGAAACCCATGACCATCAGCATTATTCTCTAATTACGATAGCCATATTAATCCCCTAATCTACAAAGTGCACAGGTCTGTGTGTTCTGGACATGTCACATATGAAAAACCACACCACGTCCACCCATTCATTATTGGCATATTTCACTTAGTATAGTATTTCAATATTTGTTCACGCTATTAGAGTGCTTTATTCTCTTTTGTGTCTGATGTTCTATTTTGCACATCTATTCACTCTCGGGAGAAATCTGTGTTGTTTTCAGTGTTTACTTACTATAAATAATTCCATTACAAATATCTATTTGTGTTGTGTGGATGCATGCTTTTAACTTTTGGGGCAACGTTTCAAAAAAGGATTGCTGGGTCACACTATAACTGTTTATGTTTTGAGGTACTGTTAAACTATTTTTCAAATTGGTTGTACCATTTTATATTCACATTGAGGTATATAAAGTCTCTAATTTCTCCTGCTCTCATCAAAACTTATTGTTTTTCATTTTAGCTAGTCCACTGTATATAAAATAGTATCTTGCTGTGGTTTTGATTCGATTTATCTAATGAGTGATGTTAAGCATATTTCTTTGACCTCATTAACAGTCTGCTTCTTCACAGAAAACACCAGTTCATATCCTTGCTCACTTTTCTTCATTCATATAACCTCTTTTATTATTGAGTTTCAAGATAAACACACGTGCGCGCATGCACGCACATGTGCGTGCGCGCACACACACACACACACACACACACACACACTATCAGATGCCTGTTTCTCTTCTATCTTCAGATCATCTTTTCAACTATCTTGATGGCATCATTTAACGTGTGTTTTATATTTCTGGTAAAGTCAACATTTTCTTTGATTGTTTACTTTACACTTAGAAATCAGAACACTGTCTGTCACCTGTGCTTCCTTGCTGACTCTGAATGTCCTAACTTGGTGCCATAAAGATCAACTTCTGCAATTTTTCCTATGTGTTTAATTGTGTTATCTTTTACATTTGAATCTATGGTTTCATTTTGGCCTAACTGTTGAATGATAATTCAAATTATTGTTTGGGGTATTAGAAAGATGAGAGGAAGAAGAGAAGGAAGGAGAGAAGATTGAGGAGGAGGATGAAGAGGAGGGAGAGGAAGAAGATGAAGAGGAGGAAGAGAGTGGAGAGGAAAGAAGAAGAAGGAGGAAGGGGAGGAGGAGGAAGAGGAGGAAGAGGAGGAGGAAGAGGAGGAGGAGGAAGAGGAAGAGGGGGAGGAAGAGGAAGAGGAGGAAGAGGAAGAGGAAGAGGAAGAGGAGGAAGAGAAAGGAGGAGGAAGAGGAGGAAGAGGAAGAGGAGGAGGAGGAAGAGGAGGAGGAGGAAGAGGAGGAAGAGGAGGAAGAGGAGGAGGTATTAAAAAAATAGTTTCCCCAATTAAGACATTTTGGCATTCTCTGTTAAAAGTCAAATAACCACAAAAGTGTGGGTTTATTTCTGGAATCTGGATCGATCTCTGTCTTTGTTTCTTTTTCTCCCCTACCTCTCTCTACCTTTGTTTCTCTCTGTGTTTTCCTTGTGTGTGTCTCTTTCTGTGCTTGTATCTCACTCTCTCTGTCTCAACGTGACTCTGTCTCTGTCTCTCTCACTGTCTCTCTGTGTGTCTTTCTCTCTGTGTCTCTGTCTCTCTGTATCTTTCTCTCTCTCTTGATGTCTCCCTCTTTGTCTCTCCCTGTCTCTGTCTCTGTGTGTGTGTCTCCCTGTCTCTCTGTCTCTCTCTGTCTCTCTCTGTCTCTGTGTGTATGTGTGTGTATGTGTCTCTGTCTCTCTCTGTCTCAACGTGACTCTGTCTCTGTCTCTCTCACTGTCTCTCTGTGTGTCTTTCTCTCTGTGTCTCTGTCTCTCTGTATCTTTCTCTCTCTTGATGTCTCTCTCTCTCTTTCTCTGCGTGTGTTTGTGTGTGTGTGTGTGTGTGTGTGTGTGTGTGTGTGTGTGTGTGTATTTCCTCTGGAAGGTTTCTGCTTGTTTTGTTTTTCGTTTTGCATTGATTGATTTTGTTGTTGGGAGGAGGGGTCAGAAGAAAAGTCTCAGGAGTGAGTTCTCTCTGCTTACTGTGTGGGCCACAGAACCCACTAAGCCATTTCTAAGACCTATTTATGGACTCTTAATTCCATTCTGAAAATCTAATGTAATGTTAATACCACACAGTCTTGATACTATAGCCTATAGTTTTGTAGTAAACTTTAAAACCAGAAAGAGGCATTCTCAGATTCTGATTTCCATCTTCTGATTGTTGAGCTATTCTGCATCCTTCGTATTACATGTGCAGTTAAGATCAACTTGACATCTTCAAAGAAGAATTAATTAGACTTAGAGATTTTTTTGAGTAAGTCAATCATTTTGATCATTATTTCACTATTAATAACAATATTAGATATTCAGTCCATGATCATGGGCCTCCTTCTACTCTCTACTTTTGTCTTTTTACTGTCTCTTATTGTTTTAAGTGTACAAGTTTTATACTTTTTCGTTAACTTTATTCCTAAGAATGTTATTCATTTTCGCTCTTATAAGTGAGGTTGTTTTCTTAATTTCATTTTGAAACTGTTCATTCTTTGTATACAGAAATAAAATTGATTTTGTGTATTGATCTTATATCTTGCCACACTGCTGAATCCCTTTATTAGTTCTAATAGTTTTTAGTGAATTTGCCGATGTGCCTTTAACTTTTAAATCATTTTGTTCCCTACCTAAGCATCAGTGGACTCCTACTGCACCATCATTAGCCTCAACATTGAGCAAGTAAACCCTGTCTGCTCATAACTCTCCTTCGGTCCTTCCTACTAACCCCTTAATGCTGATGACAACTCTCTGCAGAACAGCAAAAACAAGAGCATAAATAAGAAAAAATGCTTTTTCCTTAATCCTTTATATGTCTAATGGTGAGTAAAATCATTCAGTTTGTAAAAGGAAACATATGCTAAGTCACTAAAACTCTTATGCCCAGCATTACCTTGCTAAAATGAAGTCGAGCAAAATGTAACCAAAAGTGGCTCCTGACATTTCATGTTTTGCTGGATACTGTTAGGGCACTGGCAATCACTCTCTCCTACATACAAATTAACAGCCTACCATCTGTCAAGTGTTGGGATAATCACAGGGTTTAGCACACAATATGGTTATTAGAATATGACCTGACAAAAAGGAAAAGAACACAACCTAATTTGGACTATCAAATCTATGATCTCACTTGCAAATGACAGTTTGACAAGCTATTATTCTGCGTTTTGGCTTCTATATCAAAAGCAGTTTACGCATATGTGATTCTGTTAGTTATACAGGCCACAGCCTGTGGAAGACTCCTTCAAATAAACTACAAAAAAAACCCTGCTTGGTCATTCAATATTTTTAAACTAATTCTTAAGACAAATGTTTACACCATGCATAAGTGGGAATGCAATGATCTGAGTCTTCACTCATCGAAGAAAAGCAACAATCATTGGGCACAAATGTCTTTGTGACATCGCTGCCGGTAATTCCCAGGATTCTTCAGGGTATATGCAAGGAGAGGAGCATGAGAGCTTATTAAAACTATCCACGTGGACATATATCAAAGTCAAAAAGCTGACAGTTTTGAAAAGTGTAATATATGAAATTCTTCGGCATGGAATTTACTTCATCCCCCACAGTGACATCTGTTAATGAGCATCATTAATATTACCTAGTTTTATTTATCCTAATGCCTCGTGGGTGCTATCTTCGTGCACAGACTTCTATAGTTCCTTTTGTTTTCTTCCATTGGGGGAAATCCCTTACTGACAGCTGCTTCTAATAAAGACGACTGTAACAAAACTCTCCTCTCCTACTCTCAGGGAAAGCAAGGAGTGTGGTGCTCTCTGTTCTTTTCGGCCTCACTGAAACACTGAAGTAATGTGTGGTATTCCTGAAGGTGATCTGAGGGTATACCCATTGTGTCTCATGCTTAAGAGAAAAATGCATTAATTAAATCTCAGGGCAAAATGTTCCGCTGAGATGACAAAACAAAACAGATTCTTTAATATTGGCAATTATGTTACCTGGGGACCTTAAGTGAGATAATAACTATTCCACAATTCACACTGCAAATTATGTTGCTCTGTTTTAGACTATGTATTCTTTCCATTACTTTCATGACTGTTTCGTTTCACCATAGGAAAAAATGATGTGTTTTTCTGTCGTGTTGGCTCAATATAAGGTGAGTCAGAGTGCCAAGTTTCCTCCAAAAACAATCTCGTGATCCAATTTTAATATGCATTAAACCAGTAGGTAATGAGTTACAGGCTGTACAATACTCCCCACTTTCCAATACTGAAGCCCTCATGGGTAGTCTCTGAGGATAAGAAAGGGATTTGACTGAGATTTGGAGGGACATAGCAGATACAAGACCCACGTCAGGCCCCAACACAGAAAGGAAAAGCAATTCAAACATAAAACCATAAAATTATAGAATAGAGCATCTACATCAGGGGATCTAGAATGATTTCTCCATGGTGTCAACCTAGATATGAGTAAGATATGAGACTGAGGGACAGAAAAACGTAAGAAGAGTCATGTGAACACGCCATTGATTTGCAGTGGAGTCAGTTCCTGTTTTCACTCTTGGAAATTTTTATAAATAAGCCTCATAACTTCTAGCTATATCTGTGTCTTTGCCTGTTAGATTCATATTAATTTCTTAATTCCTAAATTACATGTATTTCCTTATTTATAGGGGTGTGGAGAGAGCAGGAGATAACTTGGGGGAGGAGGGGTCAGTTCGGTGCTTACCCTGTGAGTCTCAGACACTACTCAGGTGGGGCCGCAAAGCGCCCTGATGAGCCATCTCGCAGGCCCTCCTGACAATTTTCTCAGGTTGCTGTTTTGAGTTTGTTTTTGTTTTGCTTTTGAAACGGGGTCTCAGGATGTAGCCTTGGATGACATAAAACTTGCTATGTTAACCAGACTGGACTTGAACTCATAAGATCTGCTTGCCTCTGCTTCCCTAGTGCTGGCTTTAAAAGAATGCATCGCCACACCTGGCTGGGGATATGTTCTTAATGTGAACACCCTCACCAATAGAACTTCATATGTGAATGAAAGAAACACCTCTGGAAATTCTATAGTAAGAATGCTTTCCAGATTTAAAAGTACAATGATGTATAAATACTAAATATGTCCTTAAAAATAAAAAAGGGAAAGTAAAAAGCTAAAATTAAAACTATTATAAACCTATGCACAAGCAAAAATCACCTTTTAATGGGAATGAAGTCTTTTGCAATACACTTTTGATGGTTTAAAGGAATCATTTATATGCAGTAAATTATGCAGAATACAAGAGTGATGACCCAGACATCTGCATACATCTGGATTGCATTGCCACTGAATACATTTCCTGCTTCTGTAACTTTACATAAACGGACCCAGGCAGCATAGAATTCTGTGGTGGTTTCTTGCTCAACACAATGTTTTTACCCACACCCGCACTGTACCACACCCATTGTTTATTCATTTATTGCAGAATAGGATCCATCATACAACAGTACTACAAGCTGTCTACAGTCATGTCCTTCGATGGTCATTCGGATTTTCTCAAGTTTTTCCCACTGTGAATGAACCTGCCATGGAGATTCTCGCTTCTTTTTAGCATGTTATGGACTTAGCTGCATTGCCTATCATGCTAACAAAGCAGGTCCCATCACTAGATGAAGAGATCTTAGAATATGTGTGATATATAGATATACTAGGCTTTATTCAACTATAAGGAAGAACAAAATGATGTCATTTGCAAAAAAATCAGTAGAATTTGAGACCATCATCTCAAGTGATGGAGACCATTAGGTCAAGTGAAATAAGACACAGCCAGAAGGATAAACCCTCAATGTTGTGCTATACATGGGCAGGCACACGTACATATATGTGCATATGTATGTCTATGTTTGTATGTATGTATATATTATATGAAATTAAAACAACTATTTAAGAAAAGAAGGCTCCTAGGTGTGGGAAGAAGGAATTACAGAGGGTAATGGGGAGTAAATATGGACAAAGAACATATTACATACTTGAGCAAAAATGTGATTATAAAACCCATCATTTTGTTCAATGAAAAAACACTAATAAAATTGTGAAAAAAAATAAAAACAAGGGTAACCTGGACAAGATGCAAGAGTGTAAGTAAGGTCTACCATAAGAACACCAAGAGCTTATGTATCTTCCCTGACTGACTCAATGGATTACCAAGTAGCAGCCACAGAACCTGATGTTCTCCCCAACATTGTGCTATTTGATAAATCTTTTTAAGTGGTGCTCCTGTGTTTAACGTTTCCACTTGCAAGCCATAATAAAATAGTGGAGTCAGTTATCTCCTGAATGCCAGGGAACCTTCAATTTCTCAGAAATTAGGAACAAAGAACAAACTACCACAACAATCCTCAGTGTATGGAGGGAAAGGGAGAGGCCCTCTCCATGGTAGGGCTCAGCTAGAGTGACACTGTTTCCTAGGTCATCATTTGGGAAGGGTCGTGGCTGTCTCACTAATAGGGAATATAACTAGCATTTTCTGAAGGCTACCTGGGATGCAAGGTGCTCTATAATGTGCAGGACAGGCCTACACTATGAAAAATGAGCCTTAGCCTCCCACGACTTTCAAACGTCCCACCAGACAGTCATGAAAAAAAGAAAGAAAAAGAATGTGATTATGTTATACACAACAGCCCAAAGTAATTTTTACACATTTTAAATTCTCACTGAATTTCTCAAAAATGTAACGAGCATATAAGCTGAAGGAATAATGTACTTTGTTTTGTTCAACACGTTAGGAGCTGCTCACTTTCGGAAAATAACTCTGCTGACAGCAATGGGCTTATGGTACCCAGTCTACAAATATAACTCCATTAGTATTAGTATTAGTCTCCATTCCTCTCTATCACATGCAAATATGCAAACCAGAAATGACTTTAGCTTACAATATTGTCACATTGACCATGACATATGACAGTTAGGATATCAGATGATTGCATTCATTGAGTGTTTTTATTAGCATGTGTGTATATCAATAATATATGTATATATACATATATACATATTGTATTCAAAGTAAGTATTGTTAAATGTCTGTAACACAATAATGAGAAATCTACACAGTAAAAATCATGGATTAAAGTGCCTTACTTTTGAGGACTTGCTTCTTGTTTTTCAATCTTACACGGAGGCCGACCCTGGAGGTCCCTCCCATACAACAACATTTTTTTTAATTGGATATTTTTTCATTTACATTTCAAAAGTTATTCCCATTCCCAGTTTCTCATCCATAACCCCCTTATCCCATTCCCCTCCCTCATCTTCTATAAGGGTGTTTCCCCCTTCCCACCCATCAACCCCTTCCCACCTCCCAGCCCTGACATTCCCCTAAACTGGGGGATTCAGCCTTGGCAGGACCAAGGGCTTCTCCTCCCATTGGTGCACAACAAGGCAGCTGGAGCCATGGGGCTGTCCATGTGTACTCTTTGGGTAGTGGTTTAGTCCCTGGGAGCTCTAGTTGGTTGGTATTGTTGTTCTTATGGGGTTGTAAGTTCTTTCAGCTCCTTCAATCCTTCTGCTAACTCCTGTACCCCATTTTTAATAGGGTTATTTGGCTGTTTGTAGTCTAACTTCTTGAGTTCTTTGTATATATTGGATATTATTCCTCTATCAGATATAGGATTGGTAAAAATCTTTTACCAATCTGTTGTTTGCCATTTTGTCCTAATGAAAGTGTCCTTTGTCTTACAGAAGCTTTGCAGTTTTGTGAGGTCCCATTTGGCAATTCTTGATTTTAGAGCATAAGCCATTGGTGTTTTGTTCAAGAAATTTTTCCCTGTGCCGATGTGTTCGAGGATCTTCTCCACTTTTTCTTCTATTAGTTTGAGTGTATCTGGTTTTTGTGGAGGTCCTTGATCCACTTGGATTTAAGCTTTGTACAGGGTAAAAGGAATGGGTCAATTTTCATTCTTCTACATGCTGACCTCCAGTTGAACCAACATCACTTGTTGAAAAATGCTATCTTTTTTTCACTGGATGGTTTTAGCTCCTTTGTCAAATATCAAGTGACCATAGGTGTATGGGCTCATTTCTGGGTCTTCAATCCTATTTCATTGATCTATCTTCCTGTCTCTGTACCAATACTATACAGTTTTTATCACTGTTGCTCTGTAATCCTGCTTGAGATCAGAAGTTCTTTTATTGTTGAGGATAGTTTTCGCTATCCTGGGTTTTTTGTTATTCCAAATGAGTTGCAAATTGCTCTTTCTAACTCTATGAAGAATGAAGTTGGAATTTTGATGGGGATTGCATTGAATCTGTAGATTGCTTTTGGCAAAATGTCCATTTCTTACTATATTAATCCTGCTAATCCATGAGCATGGTAGGTCCATCTTTTGAGAGCTTCAATTTCTTTTTTCAGAGACTTGCAGTTCTTGTCATATAGATCTATCACATGCTTGGTTAGAGTCACACTCAGGTATTTTATGTTATTTGTAACTATTGTGAAGGGTGTCATTTCTCTAATTTCTTTCTCAGCCTCTTTAACCTTGATAAGAGGAAGACCACTGATTTGTTTGACTTAATTTTATATCCAGCCACTTTGCTGAAGTAGTTTTATCAGGTTTAGTAGTTCTCTGGTGGAAATTTGGGGGTCACTTAAGTAGTATTATTTTGACTTCTTCCTTTCAAATTTGTATCCCTTGGACCTCCTTTTGCTTTGAGTACTATATTGAATAAGTAGGGAGAGAGTGGGCAGCCTTGTCTAGTCCCTGATTTTAGTGGGATTGCTTCAAGTTTCTCTCCATTTAATTTGATGCTGGCTACTGGTTTGCTGTATATTCCTTTTACTATGTTTAGGTATGTATCAACGAGGGTGCAGAGGGTACCTGGAAGACAATGGGGGACAAGAGATGTGAAGAAGGACGCCAAGACAAGAGTCTGATCAAGGCGACAATTTTATTTTTTCCCAAGGCTGAATTTATACCATAACAGGGGTAACAGAGGGAGGGGGAAGTGGGAAACATTTATGCAGGCCAAGGACACAGTATTCCTGTGGTCAGCTGATGTCAGCAGGATGTTGGTTTTTCAGAAAGGCTACAGATCATCACATTGGGCATCTTGACATCAGATGTACTTCTCAACAAGGTCAGAACTTTATCATATCATTATTCATCCTGACCACCAGATTTGTATTAGTCTTCTGCAGCTGGCTGGGGATTTTCCATGAACCCAGTCATATGTAACTCTAACTATACTATTAATATCAATAATGGAGGGTTTTAAGGGCATCACTCCCAACAGGTATGGACCTTGAATTCCTGATCTTTCCAAGACTTTTATCATGAAGGGGTGTTGAATTTTGTCAAATGTTTTCTCAGCATCTAATGAGATGATCATGTGGGTTTTTTCTTTGAGTTTGTTTATATATAGTGGAGTACATTGATGGATTTCTGTATATTGAACCTTCCCTGCATCCCTGGGATGAAGTCTACTTAGTAATGCTGGATGACCATTTTGATGCGAGTTTTGGATTAGGTTTGCGAGAATTTTTTGAGTATTTTTGCATCGATATTTACAAGAGAAATTGGTCTGAAGTTCTCTTTCTTTGTTGGGTCTTTGTGTGGTTTAGGTATAAGCATAATTGTGGCTTCATAGAAGGAATTGGGTAGTGTTCCTTCTGTTTCTACTTTGTGGAATAGTTTGGACAGTATTGATATGAGGCCTTCTATGAAGGTCTGATAGAATTCTGCACTAAACCCATCAGGTCCTGAACTTTTTTAAGTTGGGAGACTTTTAATAACTGTTTCTATTTCTTTAGGAGTTATGGGACTGTTTATATGGTTTATATGTTTCTGATTTAATTTTGGTACCTGGTATCTGTGTAGACAAATACCAATATCTTGGTATTGTCCATTTCATCCAGATTTTCCAGTTTTGTTGAATATGGGCTTTTATAGTAGTGATTTTTTTAAAATTTTCTCAGATTCTGCTGTTATGTCTCCCTTTTCATTTCTGATTTTGTTAATTTGGATACACTCTCTGTGCTCTCAGGTTAGTCTGGCTAAGGGTTTATCTCTCTTGTTGTTGTTTTCTCAAAGAACCAGCTCCTGATTTAACTGATTCTTTGTATAGTTCTTTTTGTTTCTATTTGGTGATTTCAGCCCTGAGTCTGATTATTTCCTGCCATCTACTCCTCTTGGGTGTATTTGCTTCTTTTTGTTCTAGAGCTTTTAGGTGTGCTGTCAAGCTGCTTTCTCTGGTTTCTTTTTGGAGGCACTCAGAGCTTTGATTTTTCCTCTTAGCACTGCTTTCATTGTGCCCCATAAGTCTGAGTATGTTGTGCCTCTATTTTCACTCAATTCTAAAAAGCTTTAATTTATTTCTTTATTTCTTCCTTAACTAAGTATGTTATCATTGAGTAGAGTGTTGTTCAACTTCCATGTATAAGTGGGCTTTCTGTCATTTTTTTGTTGTTATTGAAGACCAGCCTTAGTCCATGGTGATCTGATAGGATGCATGGGATTATTTCAATCTTCTTGTATCTGTTGAGGCCTGTTTTGTGACTAATTGGAGAAGGTAAAATGAAGTGCTGAGAAGGTATATTCTTTTCTTTTAGGATGAAATGTTCGATAGATATCTATTAAATCCATTTGGTTCATAACTTCTGTTACTTTCTCTATGTCTCGGTTTAGTTTCTGTTTCCATGATCTGTCTATTAATGAGAGTGGGGTGCTGAAATCTCCCACTATTATTGTGTGAGGTGCAATGTGTGCTTTGAGCTTTAGTAAGGTATCTTTTATGAATGTAGGTGCCCTTGCCTTTGGAGCATAGATATTTAGGATTGAGAGTTCATCTTGGTTGATTTTTTCCTTTGATGAATATGATGTTTCCTTCCTTATCTTTTTTAATAACTTTTGGTTGTAAGTCATTTTCTTCCACATTAGAATGGCTACTCCAGCTTATTTCTTGGGACCATTTGCTTGGACAGTTGGTTTCCAGCCTTTTGCTCTGAGGAAGTGTCGGTCTTTATCACTGATGTTTTCTGTATGCAGCAAAATGCTGGGTCCTCTTTCTGTATCCAGTCTGTTAGTCTATATCTTTTTATTGGGAAATTGATTTCATTGATGTTAAGAGATATTAAGAAATAGTGATTGTTGTTTCCTGTTATTATTTTTGTTAGAGGTGTAATTATGTTTGTGTGGCTTTCTACTTTGGATTCATTGCAATGAGATTACTTTCTTGCTTTTTCTAGGGTGTAGTTTCTCTCTTTGTATTGGAGTTTTCCATCTATTATCTATTGTATGGCTGGATTTGTGGACATATATTGTGTAAATTTTGTTTTGTCATGGAATATTTTGTTTTATTCATCTATTTTATTTGAGAGTTTTGCTGATATAGTAGCCCAGGCTGGCATTTGTGCTCTCTTAGTGTCTGTATGACATCTATCCTGGATCTTCTGGATTTCGTAGTCTGTTCAGAAGTCTAGCTTAATTCTAATACATCTGCCTTTATATGCTACTTGACCTTTTTTTCCCTTACTGCTTTCAATATTCTTTCTTTGTTTTGTGTATTTGGTGTTTTGACTATTACATGACAGGAGGAATTTCTTTTCTGTTCCAATCTATTTGTAGTTCTGTATGCTTCTTATAAGTTTATGAGCATCTCTTTCTTTAGGTTAGGGAAGTTTTCTTCTATAATTGTGTTGAAAATATTTACTGACCCTTTAAGTTGCGAGTCTTCACTCTCTTCTATACCTATTATCCTTAGGTTTGATCTTCTCATGTTGTCCTGAATTTCCTAGACATTTTGGATTGGAAGCTTTTTGCATTTTACATTATCTTTGATGGTTGTGTCAATGTTTTCTGGGGTACCTCCTGCCCCTGAGATTCTCTCTTCTATCTCTAATATTCTGTTGGTGATGCTTGTGTCTATGACTCAGGACTTCTTTCCTAAGTTTTCTATCTCCAGGGTTGTCTCCACTCATGATTTCTTTATTGTTTCTATTTCCATTTTTAGAACCTGGACGGTTCTTTCAATTCCTTCATCTGTTTGATTGTATTTTCCTATAATTCTTTAAGGGATTTCTGTTTCCTCTTTAAGGGCTTCTACTTATTTACTTGTGTTGTCCTGTATTTCTTTAAAGAAGTTATTTATGTCTGTCTTAAAGCCCTCTATCATCATCATAAGATATGACTTTAAATCCAAATCTTGCTTTTCCTGTGTGTTTGAATATCCAGTATTTGCTTTGGTGAGAACTGGGCTTTAATGATTCCTAGTATTCTTGGTTTCTGTTGCTTAGGTTCCTGTGCTTGCCTCTGGCCATCAGGTTTTCTCTGGTGTTAGCTTGTCATGCTCTCTCTGACAATGGATTGACCCTTCTGTATGCCTGTGTGTCGGCACTCCTGTAGACCTGTTTTCTTTCACCTGTATCTGGGAACAGACAGCTGCTCCTGGGTTTGTGTATCCAGAAGCCTCCAGGCAGGTCGCTTGGAGCAGAAGATTTGCTCTTACCTCTGCTCTCAGGTATGTCAACGTTCCTGGAGACTAGTTTTTAGCTCTGGGCTCAGGCAGAAACTGGAAGGGTCCTGGCCCTGACTGCTCCTAGGTTCCTGTATCCAGAGGGCATTAGGCAGGTTCCTCTTGGGCCAGGAATATGAGCAGAAGTGGTGGTCTCCCCTGAGCTCTCAGGATTGTCCAGAATTCTGAGAATCTGGTTCTATCCCCCACATTATTTGGATAGAGAGAGCTGTAGGACTGGTTCAACTCTGGGTGCAGGCGGAAACTGGAAGTGTCCTGTCCCAGACTGCTCCTGTCTTTGTGTGTCCTGAGGCCACCAGGTGGGTGGCTTGGAGCAGAAAAGTTGGTCTTACCTGTGCTCTCACATGTGTCAGCATTACTGGCAACTGGTTTTCAGCTCTGGGTGCAGGCAGAAACCAGAAATGGCTATTTCTATTACTGTTTCTTCCTCCAATCCCTATTCCCTATGGCCCTACTGTGGGGAGCAAATGCATGCCTCAACCCGAAGGAGGATTTCAAGATTAAGTGCATTCCTCTTGTGTTTTTCCTGTACCACTCAGCCCCTTGTAGTAACACAGGGGATTGTTGTAGCTCTCGTTGTAAGTTAAGTCTAATGAATGCTGACGCTGTCCAACTCTAATGGTGGGATTCTTTTTAGCACAAGAGCCAATCTTCTAAGAGTTTGCCCTTTTTCCTCATCACACATGCTACTCTTTGTCACCTTTAGTCAGGACCCTTCATCCCCCTTCTTCCATTTCCCATATGCTGTACATGGAATAGCTTCTGATACTCTTGCTCACAACAAGCAGTTTTAAGCATCTGACTGGCCACTAATCTTCAAGCACAGTTGAATTGAGGCTACACATTACAGTACTTAAATTCTTGAAAAATCACTCTCCTTCATTTTTTAAAATTATAATTTAATTATTCAATTTTTTAAAGTCTGTATCTAGCAGGTATCACCTACAAAGTTCATTTTATGATAATAAATAAGGTATAAAATACATTTTAGCAAAGTAAGGTCTTGAATCTGGTAGGATTGAATACTTGATCCAGTCTGAAATGCAGAATGATTCCACTGAAACTTAAGGAACAGTAGAGGCAGCTAAATGAAGGCAGGGTTCAGAGAGACAGAGAAAGTTCAGACTGCGAGCCACAAGAACATCATCTTAGAAGAAAATATGAAGGGAAGAGAGATCAGAGACTTGCACCTAGAGAATCAACTGCCACGTGCGTGGTAGCAACTGACGAAAGCACATGGCTAGTTCGCACTGATTTTCAAATGTGTGGTGTATGTTTACATGCAGTGCAATGTTTTGCAGCCATAAGGAAGCAGGAAATTATTTAGCTTGTCAGAAAAATAGGTACAACTGGGGCATCAGTATGAAATAACTTCAGTGTTAGAAAGACAAATACTGCATGTTTTTCCTCATTCGTGGTGCCTAGGCTACATATAAAACATATATGTATGTATGTATGTATGTATGTATGTATGTATGCATGCATGTATGTCTATGGCACAAAAGTAAAATTGCCTAGGACAATGAATGAGACTACCTGGCACAAAGAAGGGTAAGATAGCAGGTGTAAAGGAGGTAGAGGAAAGGATGCTTTCGAGGTATAATATATTCACCTGGTAAAGAAGCAGAGGTTGAGAGGAGCTGGAAGCAAGCTACTCCCATGCATTGGAGCTGTATGTTAAAGAGCAGAAGGCACATATAAAAGAATGACAAGATGTCTGTTTTATTTTATAAAGTCAGATGACATCACTGTGGAAAACAGACTAGAAGTAATGAGGCTTTGGGTGAACCAGTTAATCATTCCAATGCCCAGAAGAACAGGCAGTGTAGCCCTGATGTTGGTGACATTGGCTGGCCTGGTGAGAAGCAGAATGGGAGTGATAACGTCACCTAAATCTACCATGCTATGAACTGACCAACAATTGTCTTAATGATAAATGTCCAAGACACATAGAAATCCTAGGTGAGCATGTGAGTGGCAAGAGATTATGTGAGAAACTGTAAAATAAAGACAATCCATGCTTTTTACAATAAGAAAAATACAGTTTTGTGAAGTAGAAAATAATACATTCATGTTAATCAAATCAGTGAAAGGAAACATTAGGTTTGAAAAAGGTTGTAATTGTGGGTTTCTGTGTCTCCAAGCTTCCAAACATCTAATCATTTGGGTAATATTTCCTTTTTGACTTTGATAGGTCTAATGGGTGATTTTTATATAGATATGTAATATTAGATATAGATATACAATAATATAGATATCACTTCAGATGTCTCTAAAGAAAAGAAAATTTAAAATATCTCCTCAGGAAAAGCTATATTAAATAAATTCTAAAATTCTAATATCAGATCCTAAACCAGCAAGTTGAAGTTGTTTCCAGAAAACATTGTTTGCAGCATTCTGTTAGCCATGGCCCAGTGCTGGTGTCGCTATGAAAATGATGATGCACGAGGGATAGGATATGGCTCAGTGGGTAAAGTTCCTGCTGTACAATCCTGGAGAGCCGAGGTCAGGACTCAGCACCCAAAACATGGGTATGGCTAGCCAGTCTAGCTGTACCAACTATCTCTAGATTCAATAAGACCCTGCCTCAAGAAACTAAGGGGCACAGTAGAGGCAGAAGATACCTGACATCATCAACTGCTGGCCTCCATATGCACATATGTGCATGCGTGCGCGCGCGCGCACACACACATGCACACACATACACACACACACACACACACACACGCATGCATGGACGCACATGCAAATATTTTTTTAATATATATTTAAAATTATTTTTTTCAGAAGCAGGGACATGTTGTTATTTTATTCACCCTGCCTACAGCAGCCTGTCACCATCAGCCCTGCACCGCACTCACTTCCCCACACTAACAAGATCAGAGGAAATGATTTATTCCACCCCCTTGCCTGCTACTTCTGAAAGGCAGCGGGTGTCCTTGGGGACAGGGGATTTCTGAATTGCTTGCGGCCATCTGATATTGCAGCTTTGCAGCCTTCTCTCGAATGAGCCAGAAAAAAAAAATCAAAATAATTACATTAATGCTGGGAATCAAAGTTTATTGACTCTCCCTAGAGGTGAAAACCAAAAGGCTGGTTACAAAAGTTGCCAGCTTATTTAATGATAGGACTGCCTCCTCCCTGTTCTTCTCAAAACAGCTTTTGAAGGCATTTTCAAATAAAACCAACTCCAAACTCCCATTCAATGCTTCACCTATTCCCTTTAAAATAAAAGCTCATCATCTGGCCTTCCACATGCAGATCTCCTCAAAGGGAGGACCCCACAGGCCTTCTTCTGCCAGGCCACTGCCAAAGGCAACCCTCCTAGGCACTGTCCCTGTCATCATTTCCGCTCCCTCCAGGATGCTCTGCCTCATTGAATATTCTTCTAAGCCAATGAGGCAATCAAGTGCCTCCCTGGGATGGCAGCCTGCACTTAGTGTGGCATTCATGGCCACTGACAAAACTTGCACCAGCTGGTCCCTTTCAGTTCCTAGCCATTCTTTTCAACATCCAAGTGAGGAGACACTTAGGAGACCAACTGCCATTTCATGGGCTATCCTGCCCAGAGGTACCAAAGTTCCCTGTGTTGTTCTGTTTGCACCAATTGTAAGACTTTGGATAAAACTGTAGTAATTCTTAGGTGGTCAATAAAAGGCTTCTTTGATTCACTGAATTAACATAGGTACTAGATTAATTTATTTAATTAAACTGAACTTAAAACATCAAAGCTAAGCAAAATCTAGTCCTGTCTATGCTTGATCAATACCTATCACTCCTCCTCCTTCTTTCTACCCTCTCCTCTTTCCCTCACACTTTTTCTCTTCCTTATTCCACTCCAGCGTCACCGTTTAATCCAATCTATCCCAGAACATTCAGTAGTGTTCCAAAGATTTACAGGCATGCACCACCTCATCCAACATTTTCTGTTTAATATGAGATCTCACACAGAGACTGAAAGGTGTGGGCCATGCCCTCAAGTCCTATGACAAACAAGATCCTCCCACATTCTTGTCACTCCTGTTTTCCTCTGTCGAAATGTTTGAAAGCAAGGTTGCTTCATCAGCCCATGTGCCCTGGAGACAACAGAGCATTCTCAGCTTACCACCTTTAGCAAGCCTGCTTTTGACTCAGGGCTAACATCTGGGATCCCTGAATTATAGAAGGGCTCCTGACATTCCTAGAACTACTAAGGGTGGCTCTGTGCCTAATCTAATTGTTCAGATAGCAGAGTTCATGCTAAGACACTGCTCTCCATCTGCAGCCCTGCATTTGTGATCATATTAGGCATAGGGTACCTTTGTGACCAGCCTACTACCAACTCTGTGCAGAGCCTCTAATGAGCCTCCCTGCCAGCATTCAAGGAATTAGGTGCAGCCTCCTAGGTCCACTGGGGGACGACGCTTGCAACCTTGCACCTGGCATCCTCTGAGCTTCCCCACATGCACTGTTCCCACTGCTGATTTTGCTTTGTATCCTTTAGCTGCAATAAATCATGCCCAATCATATAACTGAAAGCTGAGTCCTCTGAGCTCTCCTAGCATATAATCTTCAAAAACTGAATCTTGGTATGGTCTTGGGGATCCAGGATCCACATATCTACCACCATTCCTTAAGTCTACTTAAAGACTCACTTTCTCACCCAAATGCCTGACCTTGGAGCGATGCCTACCTAGAAGAGGTTGCTGTCCACCCCCATGGCATGCTGAGCTGCTTCTTAGCATTGATCAAAACTGTCCCTAAATAGCACCGCCATCATCTATCTGCGGCCAATGCTCTGCTGAGGTTGAGTTCTGAGTCAGGGAATCATGTCTATTTGGCTCACCATATATCCTTTAGGAGCAAGGACTGAAGGCAGGGGTTTTAAACAGATCTGATAAAATAGCGTACACCTTTGTCTAACAGCTATCTAAGAAATAAGTCTGTATCATTTCCCTTCCATATTACCCATTCATTTACCAAATCCTACACACAATGTCATCTGTGTTACATCTCATTCAACAATACGTAATCGATTGTTTCATAAGGCCAATGTTTCATCTCAGGAAATCTGCTTAGGGATTTCCTTCATACTCTGATGACTAAGACATGTGTTCACAACTCTTTCCACCTTACTATCCTTGGGAACTTGCAGAAGAGGCAATTCTCATTTGTCACTATAGCTTGGGGGACTCTCAAAATGGAAGGACAACTGTAAGGAATTCACAAGGCTGTGATTCTTCAGCTACATTTTACAGGCAAGAAATGTAAAAGAAATTATGCTAAGCACATTCAACTGTCGAAACACCATATGACAACAGATAGAATAAACATATATCCTTTAAAGAAAAGAAACAAACTGTCCATATGCTATAAAGGATACATCTATATATACACAGACTGTCTTATGCATTTAATTTGTCTGCAAAAATGGGTCAAGTAGACCAGTTTATCCATGGTGGATGAAAATAAAATGTGAAGGGACACACTTGGATGAGAATTGACAAGATTTTTAAAGATTATGAGAGTAACTATTCACAAACCCTATCACTCATGGTGTATTTTAATATCCAAGAAAAAACGTGTGTGACAAGGCGCCAGAAATGTACTCACAGGAGATATTTGGTGGCACCATTACTCTTGGAAGCACTTAGAGATGGGAATTACCAGGAATCTGTCTAGGTCCTAGGGTATTGAGATAGGCAATGACTAGCCCGCCAGCAGCACTGGCTCTGAGAAAGTCAGTTGAGTCAGGAGAGAAGGGCTTTTCCTTGTCTGGAGCCTCACTGTGTGGCCTTGTTCACCCCTGTTCTGAGCACTGTTTATACGCTGGTTACCAGCAGGGCCCCATGTTACGTTCTCATGTGTGTGTCAAGGAAATGTGTTAGGGACTGTCCTAACACCTGTCAGAACCAAGGACAAACGGAAAGCTAGTGAAGCACACCGAATGGTCATCCAGCATAGGTCGGATACATCATGGGTGACAGTGTGCACAAGCCAAGAACTACAGCTATTCTAGCTCTGAGACAAGATCTGAATTGCTTAACACAAAGCATAATCGTTGTTCTTCCCTATGAACCCTGGATGAAACTCTCGTCGTTTTGCATTCTCAACGGTGGCCCACTAGGTGCTCACTGTGATTATACAGAAGTGACAGTAAACATGACTTTATTAAATGCAAATGTCACAGTGAAATAGAATCAACTGTTGACTTTCTGCAGCCTCTTATCAGCAGAACCATCAAGACACAGGTCTTATTGTGATGCTCACGTCCACAGGGCTTCCCAAGGCACACGCTTCCAGAATTGGGTGCTAGACACCAACAGCAACCTGAAGAACACACATCTCTTTCAAGCAACGATGAATAGCTAGAAATGTCTGACAAAACATGTCATTGCGTTTGCTGGCGCACTTTATGCCTTGCTCTTTAATGGAGGCAACGGTTGCAACCAGTTCCACACTTCAAACAGGGTTTCTTCTCTAATGAAAAGGCTCAAGCCCCTGACACAAACCTTAAATGTTCTCTCCTTTTTCCCGTCATTAACTGCTTTAGAGGTGTTTTTATAGTCAATGACATTTAAGTGAGTGTGTAGGCGTGTGTGTGTGTGTGTGTGTGTGTGTGTGTGTGTGTGTGTTTCAAAATAGCACCATTGGGTACAAGTTCACAGCATCAATAGGGTCCAGAGAATTAAAGGAGCGCTTTTCAGGAAGTGAGAAGAGAGACAGATGAAGCTTATTTGTAAAGATCTCTGTAGCTGTCTCAGAGAGGGGAATTGCATTGCCAGACACTATAAAACAACACGTAATTAAACCCTAGCAGTCCATTAGAAGACCCAGGGACAAGCCCTTCTCAGCGGCTGCAATCAAGGGTGGATGATTTACAAGAGGTCAGCTGGGAAAACTCCTACTCTACTAGACAAAGATCCAACAGCATTGCTACTTCCTTTTCCTTTAGACAAAGAACAACTGCCCAGTCCCATCACCGTTAAGAGGGAAGGGGAGGTTCTTCTCTAGCTGTAGTTCAGTCCCAAGGTGTAGTTTAGTTTAATCAATAATTCAAAAATAATTATGCCTCTCCTCATGTGGTTGGAGGTAATGATAATTTGCAATAAATAGAGCTAATCGCTTCCATTTGGTTCAGGTAGCAGTTTTGATCCACTGAACGAACACAGAGGAAGTCAGCCTGCATCACGGATGAAGAGAAGTGGAGTAGGGCGGGGTAGCTTGTGTCTGGGAATCGTGTGCACAGGAAGACGTTTGTGACAATGCTCCTTTCTCTTGCCTTTGGAGCCAAAGTGCCATGACTTACGGCATACAGTGGCAATAGCATGCAGTCTCTATGCCAATGCTGACAATATTTGAGGGGACACCATGCTCAGTGCACAGAGGAGCCACCGGCAAGCTGGCATGGATACAATGCTTTCTTGCCATCCTTACTCAGTGGAGTTTTTACCTCCCATTTCTCTTTTAAAATATTCCCCCAAAGTGAAGGGATCCTGGGACACATGGAACATCCAGCAATGCCCATGAATGGATTTCAAGGGATGCCCTAAGTCCTTAGAAAAATGTACAAAATGTGACATGTATGGGCCCACACCCTCCCAAAGATCTTGCTGTCAAGATGAAAACAACTGTGCCTTGGGTGTTTCCCAATGAGGAATGGAGGACAGACTAACCACACATGCCTGCCCTGACTGTTGCATCGTTTCTTCCTACCTCCCTCCCCTCATTTTATTCCACACATCAGGCTTCTGCCTTAAAATGGTGTTCAGGGAGTAAATGTGTCAATTATCGACGTGGTGTGACCATTCTCAGACAAATGTTCAGAAATCTGTGCTTTAAGAAACAGACCATAATCAAGCATCAACTAAGAACCCCACACGTGGACCGATGGATTTCTTTGTCCAGATACTTCTTTGGGATTTTCATCTTGATTACTCTATGAGGCACAAGAAGACTACAAGGTTTCTTTCCCTCTTTGCTTTACTCACCGTTACTTGGCAATTTGGGTGCATAATAAATTATCTGTGATTCGTGACACAGAATACACATTGAAAGACACAGTATGTTTTTGAACAATACAGGTAGTCACGTCCTCACCCTGCTTGTGTAGACTGTCGTGGAGAAGAGTGAGGTGCCTTTTCAAAACTCATGCTGCAGTCTTAAAGTAGGTTAATTCACCAAGGGTAGCAAGGAAACAAGTGGCCACAGAGATGTAAGGGATGGGATATCTCTCTACATTTCTCTTTTGCCTTTTATTTTCCCTATGGTTTTAATGCTTGTTTCTTTGGAATGGATGAAGTTGTAAAGTTGCCTTACATAAAAGCCAGGCTTGAAAGATTGGTAATCATGCAGCTCACTACACAACTGTCCACTCTATTCATTCTAAAAAAAAAAAAGAAGGCTCCTCTTTTGTTGAGCCTGGATTATCTCCTCTGTAGAATGAAACAGAAATATCTGGGTATAAAACTGAGAAACTGTTCATAAATATTATGGAAGGCTTTCTGAACTGTTTACTATTAGAGGCCTGATTTAGCAAACAGTAAACCTGCTTTTTCAGGCTTAGGGATTATTTTATGTTTTTCTTTTAAATAAATTTCCAAATAAAAGTCAAAAATCATACAGGATTGGGAGCTTTTTCACCTCTGATGGAAGCGGAAGGAAACAAAGTGGGATTTTTAAGAGACAGTTTTAACATCTGCACAATATTTGTAGAAGAAAAAAATGCCACTGGCATTGTTCCCTGTAGATAACTTACTTACATTGTAAGTTCTCATTGTCTATCTAAAAGTATTTATGCACTGTCCCACAGGCTAGAGGCTTCTGACAGAAATATCACTAGAGACAGCATTCTTGAGAAGTTAGATGAGTTTATACTAATTAAAAAAAAGAAAGAGAACCTGTAACGGGGGGGGGGTAATAACACAACTCAATCACAACTCAATCAAAACCAGTTACTTATTTAATCAAACATTTGTGATGCTGCAGCTTTAAATTCTGGTCTGCTGCAGCTACCTTAGAAGGTGCTATTCTAATTCTGTCTCCATGGACAATATGGCGTCCGGATAGAAAATGGAGTCGGTACTCAATACCCAGTTTACAACAGAAGACAAGGCTGAGCCCTTCTATTTAACAGGAGGAACATTTTTTTTCATCTTTATTAACTTGGGTATTACTTTTTTGTTTTGTTTTGTTTTGTTTTTCATCTTTATTAACTTGGGTATTTCTTATTTACATTTTGATTGTTATTCCCTTTCTGGGCCAACATCCCCCTAACCCCTCCCCCTACCCTTCTCTATGGGTGTTCTCCTCCCCATCCTCCCCCCATTACCGCCCTCACCCCAACAATCTGATTCACTGGGGGTTCAGTCTTGGCAGGACCAAGGGCTTCCCCTTCCACTGGTGCTCTTACTAGGCTATTCATTGCTACCTATGAGGTTGGAGCCCAGGGTCAGTCTTTGGGTAGTGGCTTAGTCCCTGGAAGCTCTGGTTGCTTGGCATTGTTGTACATATGGGGTCTCGAGCCCTTTCAAGCTCTTTCAGTCCTTTCTAAGGAGGAACATTTTTAACACATGACTCCTGAGTGGGAGTGCCAATGAAAGAGTCGTAGTACCTGTCCATGCTGCTTTATCACTTTACCAAAGCAAATCATCCACTGAAATGCCTCAGTGCCAGTCATTCTGCTAATGGACCAAATGATTATCATTCTGTGTTCAAAGTGACAACATGAAGAAATTCTTCCTTTCCAACCTTCTCTATAGACTGAGCCAGACCTCTTCTTGGCAAGGCCACTTTTGGTTTGAGGTGGTGAGTATCATTAGAAAGGTATCCCCCCTTAGTTCTCATAGGGGCTCCAGAATAAAAGCCAAGCTCTATCCTATTTTTCTATATGCATTCTCTCAAAGATAATATTTTCTTGTTTTCTACTCTGATAGGGAGGAAGCCAGTTATTAGCGATCCCTTAGACTGGTATAAAAGGGATATGTAGGAATGGCTGGCTGGTTATTCTGTTCCACATAGTGGGACATATTCAAGGCAGGGTATGAATCGTACAACTTTGTATTATGCCCGTTTAAATCAAATCGAACTAGCTTTAAACTTCAAAAATGTATTCATGACTGAAGTTTCTGTAGGAGAAGAAAATAAATGTGCTTCCGTGAGAAGGCATGCATTGTGTATAAAGGAGACCACCTTCTGGTTCTCAGGTATTGTGTCCTGATTTATTTTATAACTGTAAACTGTGCCTAACTGATGGACATGGAAGATAAGTCTTGTTTGTAGCCAGGGAAATTATATCCTGTCTGTTGGGAAAACTAGTTTGCCTTCATAGTCCCTTCAAATCTCTCTCTCTCTCTCTCTCTCTCTCTCTCTCTCTCTCTCTCTCTCTCTCTCTCTCTCCCTCCCTCCCTCCCTCCTTCTGTATTTGAATTCTCTTTATACTGGTTTTACAATTTGTCTGAGTGTCTCATGAGTTGGCATCATCTTAAACATGTTACTCTATACTAGTATGAATTATTATTTTACCTTTTGAAATTATCCTTTAAAGCACACATAGACCTTAAGCTAGGCATATCCCATTTAGAGCCTTAGGTTGTAGGTTCATGCCCTGCCATGTTCTTTCCTTTCCTGACCTCTGCACACCGCGTTTCTCTGCCTGAGCTGTGCTTCCCTCCACTCCAGCAACTCGATCTAGTTAATTTCTAAATTTCCTTAAGATTTTGGCTCAATCATTATTCCCAACTATCCTTTACACTCAGGTCTCCTGCTGTTTGCTTACACTGTACAGGTACCTCTCTTTTCTTAACAGGTTACCACCATTGACATTTATGAATCACATTTTTCTAATGTGTTTTCCTCAGTAGAACAAAAATTCCTTCCTCGGTGGCAGGGACAACCCAGTTGTGCATACCACTGTGTCCTAGCTCTAATCCAGTAAGTGCCTAATACAGGGAAAACTCAAACAATATTTGTTGTAATATGTTTCAAGACATACTTCCTCAAAATAGAACACCTTGGCATTTGATAAAAAACACAAGCAGGAAATTCTTTCCAGTGATCCCCAAGTGGGCCTTAAAGGAATTCTCTACAATAGGCAAGAAGACCTTATTCCAGAGAGCCCCTGCCTGTGCCTGTGGAAGAGGAATATGGCTTAACAGATAAAGCCCTGACTGTTACTACTGATTCCATTTAACTCAATCATAGTTCAGCACATAAACAGAATTCGTTAAACAGAATAAAAATGAGTTTTTTTAATCCTCAATCTCTCTTGGTCATCCTTTCTAAAGGCTTGTATACAATATTTTCCAAAAATTATGTATTTTTCTCTCGTTAATCTATACTTTTGTGCAGGGAGCCCAGCTTCAAACCTAGCAAAGGCAAAAAAAAAAAAAAAAAAAAAAAAAAAGGAAAGGGGTGGGCTCTTTCTTCTGGACACTTGCACACATCCATAGCCCATCCATGGGTCAGTGATCAGGCTGGACTCTGAATGAGTATTCCTATTAAAAATTAAAAAAACAAAAGCTAAAGCAAAGGAGGAAAGTGATGAGTGTTTGAATTGCTCATGATTTGGAAAACCATAGAACTCAACATTTAGAGAGCCCAATTATGGGCTATTAGGGCCACAATCTAAATAAAAACTTTCTGGTATGACCCTCCTTCCTCAAAGAGCTTTAAGAACCAAAGAATTCATTAATCCTGAATATTTTGGTCCAGAACAAAGAGAATCACATGTGAAAGCTTACAGCCTGTATGGAGAAGCAGCACGGCAGTGGGTATGGCTAGCCTGCGGCATAAGGTAGTTACAGATGTGGGCCAACACCACTGTGAACTTGCTTAGAATGTTATGAGGGTTTGGTTGCTTCCTGCTGCTCTTGTTGTTGGCGGTGTTTCTAACTCAATTAAACAGTTCTTTTTTTAATGATTCATTTATTTATTTTATGTATATCATTACTGTATCTACATGTACACCTGCATGCCAAAAGAGTGCATCAGATGCCAGGTTAGATGGTTGGGAGCCACCATGTAGTTGCTGGGAATTGAACTCAAGACCTTGGAAGCCCAGACAGTGCTCTTAACCACTGAGCCATCTTTCCAGCTATGACACAGTTCTTGAGAGTGATTTTGTAGATGGAAGAGTGCTACAGTAAATGGCAGATTGTTAGACAGACATGAAGAGGCCTGGTTCTTCAAACACAGCTCCCACATGTCTAAGAACTCCATTTGGAAAGTCTCATGTCTCACCCTGACCTAATGAATCAGAAACTCTGGAAGAGATTCGAGCCATCTGGGTATTATGAAGCCTCAAAACAAATGTGACGCTTGCTAGACACCCTTGGTACAAAACAATGATGAGCCTCAGAACCACTGACACATTACTACATGTGGCTGCCAGATACTAAGACAATTCCTTCAGTTTGTTTGGCCCAAGTGCAGTCATCAGAAAAACAGGGATTAAAACTTACAAAACTTATATCACAGGGATGTATGAAAATCTTAAGCAACATACATAAATGGCCCAGAAAACTTAGAGGCAATAAAAAGATCCTAGTCAAATAATAATAGATTCTTTATTTACCATTGGTAACCTGCCATCAACATTTTGGGTTGTTTGAAAGACCAGGAGAACAAGGGTGGGAAAACTGCTCTGGTTCTGTCTTGTACAATAAGCACAGCTTTCATAGGGATATTAGGATCAATAGATAATGAAAATTGTGTGCCATTCCTACTGTGTACCCAGGGTCATATTTTATAATTATCATTAATGCATTTTCATTGTACAAAGTAATTGCTTTATTATGTCATCTTCATAGATGTATATCATACACTTTGCCCATGTTCATTTGTCACAACCTTCTCCTGTCCATCCACCTCAGTGGACCCCTTGCTCTTCCTAAATAGTTCCCTTTCTATTCCCATGGCATTTTTTTTAAAAAAATCTAAATTCCAGTATAAGGGAAAGTATTCAATTTATCTTTCTTAATGTTGTGTATTTCCTGTTATCTTTCATATTTTCCCCCAAATGACAACTTCATTCTTCAGACTCTGCCATTTGTATGTGCATTTGTGTGTGCATGTGCATGTATGTGTGAAGTCTACATGTGTGCAGGTGCTCTCTGAGGTCCAAAAAGGGCATCAGGTCCTCTGGAGCTAAAGTTCCTGACAGTTATGAGCCAACAGGTCATGAGTGCTGGGAACTGACTCAGGTCTTATGGAAGAACAGCATTCTTAACTATTGAGTTATCTCTCCCACCCGGATATTATTATTTTTGGCAAGTAATTTATAATAAAATATGATGTACTTCCTTGGGTACACTGCTCAAGAGCTTATATAACCATGTAGTATACACACACACGCACACACGCACACACGCACATGCACACACACACACACACTCTGCTTGATACTCACAAATAACCTGAGAATCATGTTTTTCACTTTAATAAACTTGTGGGCTTCTCCACATGCCACTGCCTGTCTTCTCGGTCATCTGAGGATTAAGAACTTAATTCCAAACCCATCCTCTTAGAATTTTTCTCTCCATCCACACTTCTTAATACTTAATACTTAAATCACTTTCTTGAAAGCAGAGACTCACAAGACACACTATAGAGCAAATATACCTAGTATTCTTTAGGGTGTTCCTGGGATTTTCCTTAGAAGTCTCACATTTAAGGAAGGTGGATGTTCTTCTCAACTCCTTTCTACCAATAATTTGTCTCTTCTATTGTGTTTGCTTCATTTTTAATATAGACTTCTTTCATTATAATTGACTATGTTTGATACCAATATGTCTAATAACCAATTTGCCAAATACCCACTTTGATATAGAATGCTATGGGTCTTTTCCTCTGTATCTAAAAGATAGTTACTTTCATACAGATTTCTCATTCATTCTGCTACCATACATTCATAAAGCACCCATCTTTGCCTGCCAATGTGTGTGGTATGGGGTATAAAACATGAGCAGAACAGACTGATGTGTGCAAGCAACCATAGCCAGGTGGAGTCATCCAATTATAGCAAAATAACAAGACTGAGCTAAGTACCCCCATAGACCAACATGTCACAAAGGCTGGAAGAGCCCAGCACGGCCATTGCAAACAATTTGATCATGAGTCTACCTCACTCATTTTAGCAAAAGCACATAAAAGTCTACCGTGACACAGAAAATAGAATCTGAAAACTCAGTACAAAGCTTGTCAGCTGACCAAATGAGTAACTGAGGAAAAGAAGGTCTCCATTCACATGAAGATTAAACCCTGAGGTTCTTTTTTTGTTTTTCTGTTTGTTTGTTTGTTTGTTTGTTTCATCTTTATTAACTTGAGTATTTCTTATTTACATTTCAATTGTTATTCCCCTTCCCGGTTTCGGGGCCAACATCCCCCTAACCCTTCCCCCTCCCCTTCTCTATGGATGTTCTCTTCCCCATCCTCCCCCCATTACCGCCCTCCCCCCAACAATCACGTTCACTGGGGGTTCAGTCTTAGCAGGACCCAGGGCTTCCCCTTCCACTGATGCTCTTACTAGGATATTCAATGCTACATATGCAGTTGGAGCCCAGGGTCAGTCCATGTATAGTCTTTGAAACTCTGAGTTTTTTATGACACCTTCTCAATATATTTTGTTTCTGTTCCTATTAAGCATTGTATATATTAGATTTAATATAAATTAAGAAGTTGAATGCTTTCTATAAAAATCGAATTCATAAGAAAGTAAAACTGATACTGCCCTAACCCTGCATATATAGAAATTGAAATAAATAAAATCCCAAGTGGTAGAAAGGACCAGAGGAGGAAATGAAATAGTTAACCTGTGGATTTTTTATGGCTCAAATAAGCTTTAGCTCACAAACCAACTCTATTTTTTGTATCATTTACATTTTACTACAAAGATAACAAAGCTTTAGTCAACGGTGTTTGTTTGCCCTAGATACCTCAGATGGAAACTGAGAGACCTCAGCATAAAACCTAAAAAGATCCTACAGCTGTATCCTGCTTATTCTGTATAGCAACAGTAGGCACACAATGGCACATAGGCTACATCTAGACAGCTGCCTCCTGGCAGCCACAATCTAAAACTCGTCATTACACCTTTGAAGGTTCTTGAAAACTTTTAAAGAGGAATATTAGTTTATAAAACACGAAAGTTACAAAAAATTCAAATCTGAACCCTCAGAAATAAAGTGTCATGGGGAGAGAAGTATTTTTTGCCTATTATCAAAAGTTACTTTCACTTAGCAAGTCGGAATTAAGCAAATGTAAAAGACTCCTTAGGACCACAGAACATTTAGTAGTTACTTTCTGGTCTTTGTCAAAGAAAGTTTGCTAAGTCCTGGGATAGATAAAAGTATTCACAGAAATAAAATGGCAACACTCACTACTGGGTAAGTTATTTAAGCATGAGTGACAAAATGAAAAGATAATACAAAAAATAGCTGACAAATCCCAGGAGGTCTTCTTAGGAGGGGTATCTGCTTATGTGTGTACAGGTGAAAGTCTCAGGTCAGATCTGGGTGTTATTATTTCCCTTAGGAGCCATCCACACATGTTGTTTTGTGGAACAAGGTGTCTCCCTGAGACCTTGGGTTCCCAGAATTGTGAGCAAGGATTCTTCTTGCCTCCACCTCCATGTGCTGGTATTTAGTCACATTGCCTCCCCCCTAGCTTTTCTTTTCTTCTTTCTTCCGTTTTGTTTTCTATTGCAGATCGTGGGAATTGAATCTTCCTTGTCAGCAGTCCAGTCTATTACCAAAACACCAAACACAAATCAGCAGTGGCAGCCCGGTCCATTCCTGCCAATCAGCAATAAGAAAACACAAATCAGTAGTAATGGTTTGATCCAGAAGAATCTGCTAGTCGCTGCTTATGGGCATGAGTCCACAGAAGCAGCAAGAAGCAGCAAGAAGCAGCCAGAATGCCACCAAAAGTTGGTGAATTTCTCTCTACAAAGTCAGGACAAGCAAAGATCAGCTAAGAAGGCAAGGTGAAATAATGCAAGAGTGTTGTCAGCAAAGATCAGCCTCAGCAAAGCAAAACGAAGGCCACCAAAGAGTTGCAAGGCAAACCAAGGCAAAAGCATAGACCACTGTCTGCTGCGTTATACCTTTTTAAACATTGTAAGTCTCTCTGCTCCAGCAAAACATCACACCAGGCAACTTCCAGAAAAACCCAACAAGTCTGTTTGAAGCAAAACATCCTCTCATGTGCCTGCTTCAGAAAAACATTACAGGACACAACTGAGTCTCCAATGAAACCAGAAATTCCTGCTTCATAGACCAGACTAGCCTTGAACTCCCACAGATCTTGATCTCTGCTTTACAAGTGCTGGGATTATCATGCCCCACCTAGGCTTTTGCATATTTGGTTTCCAGGGATGCTGTTTGAAGATAATGGAACTGGAACCTTTCGGAGGCAGAGCCCTGCTGGAGCAATTACATCACTAGGGTGTGGTAGGGTGTGGCTTCGCCTCCTCTCTCTCTCTCTCTCTCTCTCTCTCTCTCTCTCTCTCTCTCTCTTTCTCTCTCTCTCTCTCTCTCTCTCTCCCCCTTGACAACATGGAGAAGAGGTCTCTCTGCTTCCCATTCTATGGCCATGTGCCCATGCCTCCCCACCATTTTCAACTCTGGCATCTGGAACCATAGCCGAAATAAACCAATATGCCAAGGGTGTTTTACCACAGCAACAGAAAAGTAACCAAAACAACCTTCCCTATAAAAAGTGAAGAATTAATCAGAGTGGCAGATGCTAAGGTACTATGTCATTTACCTAATGCTCCACTTAGCTAACCCTGCTTCCTGGGGAGGAAGACTGGAGGAAACTAGATAATTGCGTATAAAGGATTTGTCAGACCTCGACCTGGTGATTCTGAGTTCTAACTGTCATTCTCAGAATGGAGACAACGCAATGTCTCCAGTCCACCATCTGTTGATTCAACTTGGTTCCTGAATAATGTGGATTTACTTCCAGGCATGGTTTCAGATTGTTTTTGTCCAACTCCAACTGTACTGTCCTCTCTAAATGTACTTTGGTTCAGACGAAAATGCTCAATTATGAAAATGAATGCTTGAGAACAACCTGTTCTAGGTGCATAGTTGCCTCATACCATGAAGTTAAATTTTCCAGGGAAAAAACAGATCTTTTTCTTTATATTCTGACTACAAGGTTGAAGATGAGAAACTACAAGATACAAAAACGTCTTTGATTTTCCCACTGTGGACAACAGTATATGACAACATATAGTGCTTAGCTCATCTTCTTTACTGTTTATTTGTATGTAATCATTGTGCTGGCTAGTTTATGTCAATTTGCCATAGATTAGAGTCATCAGAGAGGAGAGGTCCTCAATCGAGAAAATTGCCTCCATAAGATCAGGTTGTAGGCAAACACGTAAGGCATTTATTAATTAGTGATTGATGGTGGAGGGTCCAGAGTACTGTGGCTGGGGCCACTCTTAGGTAGGAGTCCTAGGTTCTATAAGAAAGCAGGCTGAACAAGCCACGGGGAGCAAGCCAGCGAACATTCCCTGAGGGCTTCTGTATCAGCTCCTGCCTCCAGCTTCCTGCCTTGTTTGAGTACCTGTCCTGATTTCCTTCAGTGGTAGATTACACTGTGAAAGTATAAGATGAATAAATCCTTTCTTACCCAAGTTGTTTTGTCATGGCATTTCAGCATGGCAATAGTAACCTTGACTGAGACAATAATACACAACCATTGGGACATTTGATATTTTTTACAAGTGAATGGCAAGTCAATACTTAAGGCACACATCTAGGTGAAAGGTGGCCATCATCTTGTTGGAAAAAAAAATCCTGTCGATAGAAAATAGCACATCGCCTCTAATGCATCTTTCCCAGACATCAGACCTCACCTTTGCTCACTGTCTTTGAGTTAGTTTGCACATTTATGACTTGTATGCAACTGATATAAATATATAAATTCTTCCCTGACAGGTAGCAACTTTAACTGACTTCATTCCCACTGTGGCAAAGCCAGGTTCATCTCAATTTGCAACTCACCCCAGCATTCCTGTCCTCCATAGATGTTTCTGCTGTTTCACTTTGAAACTAGTTATTTGAAACTAGTTAACTTTTATAAACTAGTCATTACATCTGCTTAATTCTAGTTATTACATCTACTTAGTTCTCTCCCATCACATAAGTCAAATTAAATCTTCAGTGTGTATTCTTATACCTATGAGTCATGATTTAATTCTTGTAAAAAACTATCTTTTAATGACCCCAAAGTTGGTAATTATTCAAATTTCCTCCAATGCTACTCTTTCAAACTGAATTTTGGATGATATTTACATTTCAAGTGAGTTTAATTGTAATTCTAAATTTAATAAAAATTTGTAAATGTGGTGAGAATATGTTTTGCTTCCATTTGAATGCTTTTCAAATATCACAAGATGATAGCTATATAGAAGGACGAGAAACAGATGTTAAACAAAACGTATTCTGACATTTGTTCAGGAGGTAAGAAGGAGTTTATCAAGGGGTACTAGCACAGGAGAGAATAGATTTAACTTCCAATACAGCAAGGCACTCAGGATTTATGGGCGATATTAGAGAAGGTAAAGGGGTCAGGGAATAGGAAATTGCTAAAGGAAGTAGAGGAAATCTTGTTGGATTAATTCTAACAAGACTCCTGTAAAAGGCAGACAAAAGGCTGGATAGCAAGAATGTAGTAAAGAACCCAATCAAACACCCAGGTATCCAAATAGCACGTAACAGCTTTGTTACGAACACTAGGCCAGGCACAGCAAAGGCTACAACAGGAGTACTAAGACCTAACTAGATACCTGGTAGAAAAGAAAGTTCAGAGATTAAGGCTTGAGATGTAATTTAATTACAAAGCGCTTGACTAGCATGTACAATGTTCTAGGTTTGATTCCTAGTATTAGAAAAATATTTAAGGGGCTGGGGATTTAGCTCAGTGGTAGAGCGCTTACCTAGGAAGCGCAAGGCCCTGGGTTCGGTCCCCAGCTCCGAAAAAAAGAACCAAAAAAAAAAAAAAAAAGAAAGAAAAATATTTAAAGTTTGGTTAAAAAAACAAACAAAACAGTTTTTGTCATAGGACACAACAAATTTTCCAAAGTGATAAGCTATTCACTTTAACAATTACCTTTTAGTAAATTTATTTTTTAATACTTAGATTTATTTATTTTCATTTTATGTGTGAGAGTGCTTCACCCCCATGTATGTTTGTACACCACATGCATATCTGGTGACCCTGGAGGCCAGAAGAGGAAATAGAATCCTCTGGAACTGAAGTTATATAAGAAAGTGGGTACTGGGCAGCAAACCTGGATCTTCTGGAAAAGCAAACAGTGTTCTTAATGGATCCCCAGCCATTAAGAATTCAACAATTCTTCATTTCAAATAACCTATGTTTTAAGAAGAGGTAAAACTGTCTCAACGAGAGCTGGAGAGACAGCTCAGCAGTCAAGAGCACTGACCGCTCTTCCAGAGAACATGAGTTCAATTCCCAGCAACCACATGTTGGCTCATGACCATCTGTAATGGCCTCTGGTGCCCTATTCTGGTGTGTCTGAAGACAGCTACGGTGTACTCACATACATAAAATAAATAAATAAATCTTCAAAAGATTTTTAAGAATCTGTCACAATGAGGCCTGGCCACTTTGGTCTCAATTTAAAATAGAGATCTTATTTCTAGGAACCATAAGTAGATATCATCTTCAAAGATAACAACAGAATAACATAAGATGTTCATTCTATTATCCCATTTTAACCAACTTAAGACTACTGTGTCCCTAAATCAGGTGTTTTACACAATATGCCCAAAGCTAAGCATGTGTGACTCAACCAATTTTTATATAGGCACTACATGCCACCACTGGCCATCAAATTCACCACCCTAGCCCATAGGACAGGAGAGACAGTCACCATTTGTAACATCTAAACAACACCTTACCTTCAAAATCTAAATACTACCACCTCTTACTCCACCAAAGTGAAAAGCTAATTTGTTACTCCAAATCTTACTATTCAAAGTGTGGTCTGCCTAAAGCATTCTGGGCATCACTTGGGAACTTGTTAGCAATGTGGACTCCTGGACTCCTCCTGCTGAACCTACAGAGTCCCTAGCTACCCTTGAGTAAGGAAAGGTAACCACCTACCCCATGGAACTGTTACTAAGCTCATCCCCTCAATCATCTCCTTCTTGAACTAACACAGGGCTTCTGCTGTGACAAATAATCCAGGTGGGGAAAGAACTTTTATTGTCACCTAAGTGGCAGCAGTTTCTGGGGACAGAGAAAAAGCTGCACATACATCACTGTGTTTTGCAAGTAAAAGCAGTGTGCAGACCCTGAAAGACCATGGAGATATGGCATTTTACTGCCAGAGGAGTGAGGAGTTCCAGTTATAGTTATAGCATCTGTACTCAGTACCATTTAAGTAAACCATGATACGACTCTGCAAGAGAATATACACTGAAGGCATTGAAAACAAGGTCATTTTTCATACACAACATGCGCTGTTTTCTAGTACAATCTTAACTTCAAGTAGGAATAGGAAAAACACACGGATGAGACAGGAGCTACTGTGAGTTATTTCTCCTCTAAGGAAAAACAGTGCACGTGTGCCTAGGGTAGCTCTGGAATGACACAGAAAAAAGACAGGAAGGAAGGATTCCATTCCAAGGAGACACTGCCACAAAGATGGGTAGCTAAATGTTGCCCTGTCTTTTCAGGGATGTCAGAAACTGACCAAAATATTGGAAACACCTCAAGTCTGATGTGCTGGCTTTTAAATTAACCACAGTGTAGAGCGAACAAGACACACAGGAGCTGGATGTCCTGGATGTGCGTGCATGACTGTCCTGCCACCTTTCCTCCGGGAACCAGACGATTTGTTCTTCAGTTATGCTTGTATTTCCTTTGCAACTTACTAACCCCTCTACTGTGCTGAAAGGTGCTAGGTAATCCATTTACTGATGACTGAGTTGCCATTTAACACTAAAACCAACCTCAAAGACCCCAACCTCATTCCCTCACAAGTGTTTGCACATGTGTGTATGCATGCATGTGTGTATGTGTGTATATGAGAACTGTTGTTGTCACTGTTGTTAATAAAGACCTTTGCTATCTGTTGTTCGGATGTACTTTGTTGCTTAGATGATAGATGCGTACTAACCCATTACATCTCTGGGGCTTATTTGCAAAATGCAGTTGCTATTTTCCAACAAGCTTTCAAGGGAAGAAAATTTTATCAGGAAAAAAAAAAACACAAATGTCTTACCACTCCATCCTGTAAGAACCTAAAGAGACTATTAAGCCATAAAAAAGGAAATTGAGGGATAAATTTAATGCTTCAAAGTGACTGTGTTAGCAGGAGGCTTGGGCACCTCGCCAGGTTAAGGAGAAATAGCTTTATACCCACATCTTAACAGCATTCTTAATCTACGGTCTTTACTCCTCCTCATTTAAAGCCCAGTGCCCACAGTCATCACAACCGTGGTGTCCCTTGCAGCTTGTCTTATGATTTTATGTCACTTACTTGTGCTCTGAACTCGGTGTTGATTTCCCCATTAAAGCAAACAGCCATTGGAAAATCGCGCTTCTGATTGGATCATGGCGTAACTGAAAACACCTTTGAAAACCGACAGTACTTACATAATGTTGACAGGGATGTGGAGGTCCCGCTTTGTAGGGGCAAGATGCAGAACAGAATCAAGGGCAAAGGGCAGCTGCCAGAAAACATATGTTTGGTTTGAGTGTGAAACATTTCCTCAGGCTTGTGTGTCTGAACACCGGACTGTGCTGATGACTCAGCTTCAGGAAGTGGTGGGACCTTTGAGACATACGGCCTACCTATGGTGGGTCACCAGACACAGGCCTTTGAAAGCTGTATCTACTTCTGCCTCTAGATTAGTCTCTCTGCCCATGGGCTGACTCATGAGGTGAGGTCTGCTGCATGCTTCTGACATCATGTGGCTGTTTTACCAAGCCTTCCCCACCAATTCTGCCCATGAGCTATAATAACCCCGCCCCCTGAAGTTCCGACGAGTATTTCTGTCTCAGATTTTATCAAAGTAATTAATAAAGGTATCAGGTTACACTTTCATCTTAATGTACAGAACCGATCTTTATAACTGTATATACTCTCTATTTTTCTTAGCAAAAGTAAAGACAAATTAGAGAACTCAAGAGCTTGTGGTATATGGAGAACACAAATCCAGAGATTATGGTAACTCCAAAGTGAATATTATCTACTACTCTTACAGAATCTCAAAACCAGAGCCACCATGATAAAACAGTTATACTGTGATGTCAAGGCAGGAGACACTGAATTACTGATATAATTTATGTGAGCAAATTTAATCATTTTAAATGATTCAGACATAAATAGGCATGTCATTAAACATAAAGCGTCAGGAAAGGATTACAAAACTTGTAAGATCCATCTTCGCTGGTAAATTTGAGTTAATCAGTGTTTACTCTGGGGGAAGGAACCTTCCAATTCCATGCTTAATAGCCCAAACGTCAGTTAACTTCCAACGGAAAACACCGTATTGCTTGGGCAGGGGTTTCCTGCAAGAAATGAATCTTTCAGGTGCAGTAATCGTGGCAAAGTTTGTTTTCGGTTGTCTAGAACACTGCTGCATCTTTAAATCTTTCTACTTGTTAATTGCAGGGAGTTATTCGCCTACATTTCTCATGCTATTCTGACATTTTAAACACCTTGAAGAAGTTATATCTATATAAAATAAATAAGCTATTAAAATGTCACCGTGTGTTTCTGTGTTCTTGCTACAGGATACTTGTGAGGGCATCATCTTTTTTTTTTTCCAAATTAAACATTCAAGAACATTAAAGCAGGAATCAGGCACTTAGATTCAGTCCTGGTGGGAAGTACCTTGGGACCTTGGGAAAATGACAAAACTATATGCTACGTTTGCATTTGTTAATGAGGAGACTGCCAGAATTTGAATGGGGCTGGTGTGAACTCACCGGAAAGCCTGAGAAGAGAACAGACTGTCACAAAACTCAGACTTATATGTGGGATGTTGCCGGGAATAAAGGAAAAATCAAAGCCATAATACATAGAGAAACTTTGGATAACTAGGGATGAAGCTCAGTGGTTAGGCATTTACCTAGCATGAAGAAGACTCAGTAAATCTGAATTTGATATTCCAAAGGCTGAGACAGAAGAATTACCATGAGTTTGAGGTCAGCTGTGCTACACTGTAAATTCCAGGCCAATCTCCCCTACAAAACAAAACCCTGTGTCAATAAATAAAACTGACAACATAGGGCCTGAGATGACTCTGATGGCTACATCTGTAAAGGAGGTGCCACAAAAGCATCAGGACCTCAGTTCCAGAAATCAAACCAAAAAACCAGGCATGCCAGCATTGTTTGCTCTGATCTCAGCATTGGGCAGGTAAAGATGGGCAAACCCTTAGAACTAACCAAGCCTATGAACCTCTCAGTGAGAGACTCCTCACATACACACACACACACACACACACACACACACACACACACACACACACACACACACACTTTTTGCATTATGACTTATAAAACTTTCATTGAAAAGGGAACCATAAATAAGAAAATAATGCTAACTGAATGTAATTCAAGTTGTTTGGTTGAAAACTCTCTCTAAAGAAGAGAACAGGTTACACAAGCAGAAATGCATTCATCAGAGAAAGGACTGGAAGAGCTTGAAGGGGCTCGAGACCCCATATGTACAACAATGCCAACCAACCAGAGCTTCCAGGGACTAAGCCACTACCCAAAGACTATACATGGACTGACCCTGGGCTCTGACCTCATAGGCAGCAATGAATATCTTAGTAAGAGCACCAGTGGAAGGGGAAGCCCTTGGTCCTGCCAAGACTGAACCCCCAGTGAACGTGATTGTTTGGGGGAGGGCGGTAATGGGGGGAGGATGCTGAGGGGAACACATATAGAAGGGGAGAGGGAGGGGTTAGGGCGATGTTGGCCTGGAAACCGGGAAAGGGAATAACAATCGAAATGTAAATAAGAAATTCTCAAGTTAATAAAGATGAAAAAAAAAAGAAATGCATTCACAAGTCACCACAAATGCTCCCCAAAATACCTTTGTGTATCTCTGCCCCTTATCCTTCACCAAGATACTTGACACCTTGCCCAAGCTTGGTTTCTCTGTTGGTATGACAAACACTACAAATGAAAACAACATAGGTATGTATTAATTTTCCATTGTATAGTTCGTCATGGAGGAAGAGGAGGGCAGAAACTGAAGCAGAAACCATGGAGAAAAACTGTTTAATGGTTTGCTTCCGAGATCATGATCATCTACCCTTCTTATGCCTCCTGTTTCCAGATGCCCAGGCATGGCAATGCCCACAATGGTGTGGGCCCTCTTCCATGAATTAACAGTCTAGAGAACACTCCCACAGACACGCCCATAGGCCCCATGGAAACAATTCCTCAGTTACCATTCCCTCTTCCCGGGTGCATCAGGGTGACAACTGAAGCTAACTGTGACACCCCTTCATCAAAGTCACTTAGCAGAAATTTAGAAAAATTTTTATCAAATAGAGAACATATGACAGGTACTATCAAGTTAGCTTGATCTTGCAACATAAGCACTGTGGTTTAAATGCCAGTGCCTCACTCAATATTCATGTTACAACTTAATCATCAAAGCACCTACATTAAAAGTTGTCACCTCTGGGATTTAATGGTGTCCTGGGAGTAGAGCATCAACACAATTAGCACCATAGCAAAAGGGTGACAGGGTGAAAGGACCCTCTTCATTGTGTCCCACCACTAAGGACATAGCACACATCCCTTCCAAAGGATGCTGCAGCAAGGCAGCTGTTTGGAATAAGCACAGTCTTGGCAGACAAGGACCTTCATCTTAGTGTTTCCAATCTCAAGAACTGAGAGACAGAGGAACTTCTGCTGCTATGATCACCCGATCTGCAGGATTTTGTTACAGTAGCACCAATAAACCAGGACAATGCATAACCACTGGGCTTTGATATCCCAGAGCAGTGGCCAAGATCTCATCTCATCTTCATAGACACAAGTCTCAATGTGTTGAACAGAGTAACTGGTAATAGTTCTTTGGATAAGAGATGACTGCACACAGTCAAAGGGATTGCCTGGGCCACAGCAACCCCTTGGCCTTGGTTGATAGGCAACCAAGAACTAACACTGCTACCCAAACAGTTACTTTATGTGGTAACTGCTTAGATCCACCATATCATCTATGCAACAGAAACTATTGACCCACTGCAACCATCACATTGGAAAGATATCAAGATTTCTGTGAGGCGTCAAGCCAAAGGCTTCTTTACTACCATGGAAAGTACAGTGAGTGACTTTGGACAGGATTCACTGTAGGAAACACTGGAACCAGTTCTCTTTACTATGGTTTTACCAGAAGAGTAGAGTTTTCGATCATTTCCATCTCCTTGAACAGTATTAACGCTTTTTAACTTCGAACCTCTAAACACTTGTCTTTTAGGTCTTTATAGAAATGGGTCAGTGGCTAAGAGCAGGGCAGGTTCAGGTTCCAGCAACCTCAGCACAGCTCACGATCATCTGTGATTTCAGCCCCAAGTAGTCCAATGCCCTCTCCTGGCTTCCAAGAGTGCTGTAAGCATGCATCCATGTCTGCGTACGATGCAGACATGCAGACAAAACACCCATGCACATAAAATCATGATAAAGTCTCAGAAGAACGCTTAATGGAATAAATTAATAAATCCTTGTCGCCTTACTGTAGAGCAGTAGGATCCCTCCATGTAACTGAACTATCACCCTCCCCTCCACCGCAACGGTTCTCACTGCTCTCTCACTACAACTACCTGTTCAAACAAGCAAATATCACAAATTATTGTGCTTTCGTAGAACTGCCCTCAGAACTTCATACTTCCAAAGCTTTCTTTTCCTAGTTCATGTAAAAACCTGTACTATCTGCCTTGAGCCCAGTGTAAAATCGCATTTCATGGGTTATTCCACCTGCGTGCCCTCCTTCTGCTTCCTAGACCTCATCTAAACAGTTATTTCCTGGCTGCCTCAGCAACAGAGTCATGTAGACAGGAAAGGATATAGGGGACGATGATGAAGCTCAACCCTCAGGGCCCACAGCGCACAGCCCCTTCGAGTGCTGAGCACTCATGGGAATTGGTGATTTATCTCCAAGGACATAATAACAACAAGCACTTCTCCACAGGCATTTAACTGCCTTTGTCGTTTTGATGCTATCTATATAGCTTAGGCTGGCCTAGAACTCTTATGTAGTCCAGAAGGATCTTAAACTCAGGATCCGTCAGCCTCTGCCTTCCAAGTGCTGGGATTACAGGTATGTAGACCATGCCAGTCAAAACGAGTTCTGTTTGTTTCCTTGGCATCAAACTCAAAGTCTTGTGCACGCCAGCTAGAATAGTATATTACCACAGAGAATCATCCATAGTCCTTCCTTCTGAAGAAATTGTCAAAGAAAGAAAACCTATTCATGTAGCCATACTATCAGAATACATTTTATATTAGTATTACATAGTGTTAGGTCTGTCTTTATATGAATACATTTTTTAATTTTGCCAATATTAGATGATTATGATGAAACAAAACTTGAACCAACCTCAATAGAAAAGAGAGTATAAAGGACTCCGTTGCGTACTCCAGTACTTAGGTATTGAATCTGAAAGAAAATGCCAGCTCTTTAAATAAAAATATAAATTGGGAAGATGGTGTTGAAAACGGGTTTTTAAATGTGTCCTTAAGATTATTTTATTTCATTGGATGTTTTTCAGCAAAATGAAAGAAAACCTGCAGAAAGTCTTCGTTCCTTCACATTTCTCCCCCTCCCCAGTGATTTAAAACTTTCAGAGGAACGGGACATCTGGACTCTGGGCAATGTGTATTATTACTATCCCCTCAAGAGCAGGCCTAAGTGGATTCTCTTTGTTTAGTCTAGTAAACATAAACAGCAAACATTTATCACAAGACTGATACGTTTGCCTTTTACAGAACAACCCTGGCCAGAAGTTATTAGGAAGCAGATCGGCAGCCCCATTGGACGGAAGCAACGTAATTAGGTAGTCCAGCACTACATTTTGTCAAAACTTTCTGACAACCTAATAACCAGATTGTCATCACATAGGCATTGAAAAATGATACTGGGTTTGTTCTGGCATGAAAATGCCACTGGATTCTGTTGTGCTTTTTTCAAATGTAAAGTTAAACAAAAGTCTTTAAGAGATGAGACAGGATGCAGCCAGTGGTCGGTTGTATGTCAGTGTGTGCACTCCAGTGTGTACACTCCAGTGTGTGCACTCCAGTGTGTGCACTCCAGTGTGTACACTCCAGTGTGTGCACTCCAGTGTGTACACTCCAGTGTGTGCACTCCAGTGTGTGCACTCCAGTGTGTGCACTCCAGTGTGTGCACTCCAGTGTGTGACTCCAGTGTGTATACTCCAGTGTGTACACTCCAGTGTGTGCACTCCAGTGTGTACACTCCAGTGTGTATACTCCAGTGTGTACACTCCACTTGAAAAATGAAGGAGGTAGTTTAAAGTTTAAAGACTCTCTCCAGGAACACCTGTGTGAGTTCAATAATTTGGCATCTGCACATCAAGAAATAAATTATTTTTGAGCTATATACATTTTAATTTAGAATTGTTTACATTTGATTTATCTTTCATTCAAATTAGGTTAGCGGGAACAGGGCTGAGGGACTGTCTAATTCTGAAATGTTGGCATCAGCCAACATCTGCACTTTCAATCCCACCAATGTGATCGAGGAAGGAGTTTTGGTTCCACCAAGAGACTCTAAGCCAGTAGCACACAAGGTTCCCTTCTAGCACTTCGCAGAAGCATCAGATATTTGATTTCAACTGTCCAATTTGATACTTGAATTAGTATCAAATTTCTTTATGATTTTGCATCAAGTGGTCAATTTAACAGTAGTCCTCAGGATTCCTATAAAAGCTATTTAGTATGATCCCTATAGGGATCTTTTAATTTTCTTTCATTTTATTTTTCTTGGATGTTTTATACATTTACATTTCGATTGCTATCCCCTTCCCCCCCTCCCATACCCTTTTCCCCTGCTTCTATGAGGATGCTTCGACTACCACACACCCACACCCACCTCAACACCTTGGCTTTCCCCTACACTGGGAAAACAAGCTTTCACAGGACCAAGGGCTTCTCCTCCTACTGATGCCAGAAAATGCCATCCTCTGCTACATATATGGCTGGAGCCATGGGTCTCTTCATGTGTACTATTTGGTTGATGGTTTAATCCCTGGGAGCACTGGGAGGGTCTGGTTGGTTGATATTGTTGTTCTTCCTATGGGGTTGCAAACCCCTTCAGCTCCTTCAGTCTTTTGTCTAATTCCCCCATTGAGGTCCCCTTGTTCAGTCCAATGGTTGGCTGTGAGCACACTCATCTGTATCAGTAGGGCTCTGTCAGAGCCTCTCAGGAGACAGCTATATCAGACTCCTGTCAGTAAGCACGTCTTTGCATCAGCAATAGTGACTGGGTTTGGTGAATGAACATGGGATAGATCCCCGAGGGGGCAGTCTCTGGATGACCTTTTCTTCAGTCCCTGCTTCAATCTGTGTCTCTGTATTGCCTCCCATGAGTATGTTGTTCTCTTTTCTAAGAAGGAACGAAACATCCACACTTTGGTTTTCCTTCTTCTAGAGCTTCATATGATCTGTGATTTTTTTTCCTTAGGTATTCTAAGCTTTTGGGCTAATATCCACTTAACAGTGAGTGCATACCATGTGTGTGTGTGTGCTTGTGACTGGGTTACCCTATTCAGGATATTTCCAAATTCCATGTATTTGCCTAAGAATTTAATGTAGTCATTGTTTTTGATTGCTGAGTAGTACCCCATTGTGTAAATGTACCACGTTTTCTGTATCCATTCCTCTGTTGAAGGGCATCTAGGTTCTTTACAGCTTCTGGCTATTATAAATAAGGCTGCTATAAACATAGGGGAGCATGTGTCCTTGTTATATGTTATACATCTTTTGGATATATGCCCCAGAGTGGTATAGCTGGATCCTCAGTATTATGTCCAATTTTCTGAGGAACTGCCAGACTGATTTCCAGAGCAATTGTATCAGTTTGCAATCCCACCAACAATGGAGGAGTGTTCCTCTTTCTCCACATCCTTGCCAGCACCTACTGTCACTTGAGTTTTTGATCTTAGCCATTGTGACTGGTGTGAGGTGGAATCTCAGGGTTGTTTCAATGTGTATTTCCCTGATGATTAAGGATGTTGAACATTTCTTTAGGTGCTTCTCAGCCATTCAGTATTGCTCTGTTGAAAATTCATGGTTCAGCTTTGTGTCCCATTATTTAATAGAATGATTTGATTCTCCAGAGTCTAACTTCTTGAGTGCTTTGTGTATACTGGATATTAGCCCTCTATCAGATGTAGGGTTGGTAAAGGTCTTTTTCCAATCTGTTGCTGTTTTGTCCTAATGACAATGTCCTTTGCCTTCCATAAGCTTTGCAATTTTAAGAGGTCCCATTTGTTGATTGTTGATCTTAGACCATAAGCCATTGGTGTTCTGTTCAGGAAAATTTCCCCTATGCCTATGTGTTCGAGGCTTTCCCCCACTTTCTGTTCTGTTAGTTTCAGTATATCATCTTTAAGTGGAGGTACAAGATCCACTTGGACTTGAGCTTTGTACAAGGAGATAAGAATGGATCAATTTGCATTCTTCTACATGCTGAACTCCAGTTGAACCAGCACCATTTGGTGAAAATGCTGTCTTTTTTCCATTGGATAGTTTTAGCTCTGTTGTCAAAGATCAATGACCATAGGTGTGTGGGTTCATTTCTGGGTCTTCAAATCTATTCCATTGATCTCCCTGCCGGTCTCTGTACCAATACCACGCAGTACTTATCACGATTGCTCTGTAACACAGCTTGAGGTCATGGGTGGTGATTCCCCCAGAAGTGCTCTTATTGTTGAGAATAGTTTCTGCTACCCTGGGTTTTCCTTTGCTTTCCCAAATGAATTTGCAAGTTGCTCTTTCTAACTCTATGAAGAATTGCCTTGGAATGTTGATGGAGATTGCATTGAATCTGTAGATTGCTTTTGTCAAGATGGCCATTTTTACTATATTAATGCTGCCAATCCATGAGCATGGGAGATCATTACATCTTCTGAGCTCTTCAATTTATTTCTTCAGAGGCTTGAAGTTCTTGTCATACAGATATTTCAATTGCTTAGTTTGTGTCACACCGAGGTATTTTATATTATGTGTGGCTATTGTGAAGGGTGTTGTTTCTCTAATTTCTTTCTTAGTCTGTTTATCCTTTGAGTAGAGGAAGAATACTAATTTGTTTGAGTTAATTGCATATCCAACCTCTTTACTGGAGTTGTGTTTTGGCTGTAGGACTTCTTTGGTAAAATTTTTGGGGTCACTTAGGTATACTATCATATCATCTGCCAATAGTGATAGTTTGACTTCTTTTGTAATTTGTATCCCTTTGAACTCCTTTTGTTGTCTAATTATTCTGGTTAGGATTTTAAATTCTATATTTAATAGGTATAGAGAGAGTGGGCAGCTTTGTCTAGTCCCTGATTTTAGTGAGATTGCTTTAAATTTCTCTCCATTTAGTTTGATCTTGGCTACTGGTTATGCCTTCATTTTTATTAAGTTCTAAAAAGTCTCTAATTTCTTTATTTTTTCCTTGACCATATTATCATTGTGTAAAGCGCTGTTCACTTCCATGTAGATTGGACTTTTGATGTTTTTGTTGTTACTGAAGACCAGCCTTAGTCCACAGTGATCTGATAGGATGCATGAGATTATTTGAAATTTCTTCTATCTATTGAGCCCTGTTTTGTAACCAATTATATGGTTAATTTTGGAGAAGATACCATGAGGTGCTGAGAAGAAGATGTATTCTTTTGTTTTAGGATGAAATGTTCTATAGATATCTGTTAAGTCCATTTGGTTCATAACTTCTGTTAGTTTCTTCATGTCTCCGTTTAGTTTCTGTTTCCATGATCTGTCTATTGATGAGAGTGGGGTGTTGAAGTCTCCCACCATCATTTTGTGAGGTGCAGTGTGTGCTCTGAGCTTCAGTAAAGTTTCTATTATGAATGTAGTTACCCTTGCATTTGGAGCATAGATGTTCATAAATGAGAGTTCACCTTGGCAGATTTTTCTTTTGGTGAGTATGAAGTGTCTTTCCTTATCTTTTTTGATAACTTTTGGTTGCAAGTCAATTTTATTCTATATTAGAATGGGTACTGCAGCTTGTTTCTTGGGACCATTTGCTTGGAAAAAAAATTTCCAGCCTTTTACTCTTAGGTAGGTCTGTCTTGTCACTGCAGTATATTTCTTGTATGCAGCAAAATATTGTGTCCTGTTTACATTTCCAGGCTGTTAGTCTACATCTTTTTATTGGGGAATTGAGTCCATTAGTATTAAGAGATAGTAAGGAATAATGATTGTTATTTCCTGTTATTTTTGTTGTTAGAGGTGGAATTATATTTGTGTCACCATTCTTTTGGGTTTGTTGCATGAAGATTACTTTCTTGCTATTTCTAGAGTGTAGTTTCCCACCTTGTGGTGGAGTTTTCCATCTATTATCCTTTGTAGGGCTGGATTTGTAGAAAGATATTGTGTAAATTTGGTTTTGTCATGGAATATCTTGGTTTCTCCACCTATGGTAATTGGATATAGTAACCTTGGCTGACATTTGTGTTCTCTTAGGGTCTGTATGTCATCTCCCCAGGATTTTCTGCCTTTCATAGTCTCTGGTGAGAAGTCTGGTGTAATTCTGATAGGTCTGCCTTTATATGTTACTTGACCTTTTTCCCTTACTGCTTTTAATATTCTTTCTTCGTTTTTGTCATTTGGTGTTTTCACTATTATGTGATGGGAGGAATTTCTTTTCTGGTTCAATCTGTTTGGAGTTCTGTAGGCTTCTTTTATCTTCATGGGCATCTCTTTCTTTTTATTAGGGAAGTTTTCTTCTATAATTTTGTTGAAGATATTTACTGGCCCATTAAGTTGGGGATCTTTGATCTCTTCTGTATCTATTCCTAGGTTTGGTCTTCTCATTGTGTCTTGGATTTCTCTGATGTTTTGGGTTAGGAGCTTTTTGCTTTTTGCATTTTCTTTGACTATTGTGTCAATGTTTTCTATGGTATTTTCTGCCCCTAAGATTTTCGCTTCAGTCTCTTATATTCTGTTGGTGATGCTTGCATCTATGACTCCTGATCTCTTTCCTAGTTTTTCTATCTCAAGGGTTGTCTCTCATTGTGCTTTCTTTATTGTTTCAATTTTCATTTTTAGGACCTGGATGGTTTTGTTCAATCCTTTCACCTATTTGTTTGTGTTTTCCTGTAACTCTTTAAGGGAGTTTTGTATTTCCCCTTTAAGGGCTTCTACTTGTTTACCTATGTTCTCCTTTATTTCTCTAAGGGAGTTGTTTATGTTCTTCTTAAAGTTCGCTGTCATCATAATGAGATGTGATTTTAAATCCAAATCTTGTTTTTCTGGTGTGTTGAGTTATCTAGTGTTTGCTGTGGTGGGGGAATTGGGTTCTGATGATGCCAAGCAGTCTTGGTTTCTGTTGCTCAGCTTCTTGTGCTTACCTCTCACCATCTGGTTATCTCTGATGTTTGTTGTTGGTCTTGCCTTCTCTGACTGGAGCTTGCCTGTCCTGTGGGCCTGTAAGCCTGTGAGTCTATGATCTTAGGAGTGAGAGTGCTCCTGGGAGACAAGCTCTCTCTGGGCTGCTTTTGGGCCTGGAGGGCTGTAGGACAGCCTTAGCTCTGAGTGCAGATGGAGACTGGAAGTGTCCTGTCACAGGCTGCACTGAGTCTCCTGCCCCAAGCACTCTCAGCAGGTCTTTCCTTGAACCATCACAGAGAGAAAGTGGAGTCCCATTTGTGGGCTTAGGATTGAGAAGGCTCCTGGCAGACCAGCTCTGTGGGCAGGTTTTGGGTCCAAGAGCTGTGGGACAGTCCCAGCTCTCAAGAGATAAATTATAAAGAGAATGTTAGGTGCCTGTCCACTGGCATTGCTGGCCATTTGCTCTGGCCCTGGCATTTTGTTCTATCCTCTGTGTTGTGAGATTCCAAGCAACCATCAGTGATACCTGTTTTGCAATTCTCGTTTCTGTGAGACAGAGGGAGGCTTCTCCAGGCATTACTTGCACACCCACCAGAGCCTCAATACCACATTCATAGTTTATTATATGGTGCTGGCAAAGAAACAGGGTTTAATATTTTCTGGCTAAATTGGGAGTGTCCCTTTAAAGAAATCCACTATGTGTTTTGGTGCCAAAAGATGGTAATCCAGTATGTAGTCTGACCTGTAAGCCAAATTCTATGCACATTGTGTATAAATGAAAGGAAAAGGTCCTGTGGTTATGGATTATTCTCAGTTATACTTAATTACTAAAAGGAATATTAAGAATGGCCTTAGGTTAAAGAAACAAACCTCTAATTTCCACTTAATTAGTCAATTATAAGAAAAATCTACTCACCTATACAAGAAAAAACTCTCAGGGTGTAGACTTCTAAGATGACCTTTAAAATAGTAATATCCAAAAACTTCGCCATTTGGTCAGCTGGGATCTAAGTGAAGGACCTACTATAAACCACTGTCCAGGTTGCACATGCAAAGTTTGTGGATGAGCTAGTCAGGAAAATAAATAAATGCAAAATTTGGGAAAATTTTTCCCAAATACTTCCAAGCACTTAAATACACAAGTGACCAGTTGGTTCTTGTGTCTTTAAGACACTCTTGAAATTTCAGAGCATTTTCCCAACATATGATTTCATTTAACAGCTTCAAGTCTACACCATTTCTTAAAAGCTAAAAGGAAAGATTCCAAATGTCACAAATATAATGTTGAATAAAAGATACAATATACAAAGGACCCCATACTGTCTGCTTCTGTTTATTACATAACTTTTAAAAACCTATTATCTGGGCTTAGATCTAGGTCTCAGCAACATATAGTATACTATACTATACTATACTATACTATACTATACTATACTATACTATACTAGGAAAGAAGGAATTGATGGTAAACAGGGAACTGCTATGGTGCTTCCTTCTGGGAAATGTTGTAGTGAAATCAATCTGCTAGCCTAGGAGACTTGTGCCTTCTGTGGCATAATCAACATGAGACCAGGAATGACAGTAGATACCTGAAATCCTTGCTCCTAGGAGGCAGAGGCAGAAGAACTGTGAATTCAAAGACAGCCTGGGCTACCTGGAAAAACTTTGTCTCAAAAACTAATAAATGCATGCAAAGGAATTAAGCTTCAAGCGCTTGAAGAGAACCTGGGTCCATCCATACCATTGCCTGTCATAGAATCACAGCTGAGATGACCAGAAGATGAGAGAAAGTGCAAGTCCAGTAGAAGTCCCACTAACTCTACCGTTCCGTGTGCATCATAAGCCCACAATGCACAGCGACAATGTGACCTCGCTTCATCCATTGTCAGCTGTATTGGGTGGACAATTTTATTTGTATTGTATTAATTTGACTTTATACAAAAGAGACTTGGAATTTGAAACCTTCCTTAATGTATTCTGAGGTGAGTGGTTGTCGTAGTCCAGGGTGTTTGGGAGTTTGGTTTTCTTTTGTGGGATAAGTCAAATGATATGGCAGGACATGCGCAGGTAGAGCTTATAGATCATGGGTTTCAACTTCTGAAAGTGTCTCTGTGACAGGTTGAGACTTGTGAGAAACATTAGAACCAAATGTACAAACTTCCATTTTTAAATGAGGATCCTTTTTTAAAGGTGTCTGAAAGTGTGGGCTATGCTACAGGGTAAAATAAAGGGCCTGCATATATTTTTGAAATTTTCAAAACCCTATCAGAATAAATATGTGATTTGGAGTCATGATGGTGCCCAGGAGTGACTAAAAAGTAGTCCAGGAATGTCACGCACTTTGTGTTTTCTAGAGTAGCCCCTTAGGCAGGGTCATAGAATTTAGATCCGCAGCTCACTAATCATGAAAGCGTATTGGTGAATTATACTTCTGTACAAAATGAATGTAGAGTATCATTTTCTTGCTTTGTTCCTTCACCAGCTAGACCAAGAACAAAATGTATACTGTGAAAGAGAACAGGCAGTTTAAAAACATGTACAAGTTTGACTGTGCAAACTGCTGAGCTGCTGACAGTCTGATTAGAATCTCTGAACAGTCCTCTCTCTCACAGCAACAAACAATTTACACAGCAATTCTTTTCTAGTAGTCCTTGTAATGAAAGTGTAAGCGTTGCAGTCAATCATAATTGGGCTCTACAAATCCCAGACAATGTCTTCTGGGAAGCAGGCCTCTGAAGACTCAATGAGTGGTTTAAAGCTATGTGGGGAACTTTCTTAATCACTGTTAGCAGTTCTCCTTAAGATAGAAAAACACTTCTTAGAGTATCATGGCTCATACCTAGAATCCTAGGTTGCATCTATTTCTGATTGCTTCTATAAATGAGAAATACATAGAAAATAGAAGTCCTACTTCATTTTCTCTGGTCCAGTCTGTTTGCAAAACTTTGGAGCACAATTCTGAATTATGTTTTTCGTGTTGGTCAAGAATGAATACCAAGGTCATAGTTGTTGGTGTAATATGACCTTAAACATCTCCCAAAAGTCATGAAGGCTAGGTCACCAGCTGATGGTACTAGAGGGAGGGGCTGAACTTTAGGAGGTGAGGACTACAAACAGGAGGTTAGGTCATTGGTGGCATGCTCATTTGGGGAACAAAGGAACCTGAAGTCCTCTTCTGTTTCTTTCTATTTCTTAGGTACCAGGAAGTGAGCAGCTGTCTACACCAAAATCTATCCACTGAAGACCCAAAGGCGGCATGTTCCAAATGACTTCAAACTCTCAAAACATCAGCCAAAAGAAGGTCGTATATCAGTGATTTTTCTCGGGTGTGTTCCCACAGCAATAGAAAGTTGACTAATACACAGTTAAAACAAAAAACAAAACAAAACAAAAAAAACCCCTCAGTTTCAAGACATAAATTGACTTGATTATAAAAAGTATGAAATGATGTATTAATAGTCTTAGTTTCATTTCTTAGACTCACAGAACTCTAATGCAAAGAGATCATCAATGATGCCAAGAGTTGTTGCCCCACTGAGAAATAAGCACAGCAACTTGAGGAACTTTTTTCCTAGACAATCAGAATGCGTACGAGGAAAAATTGACAATAGTTGCCAGTTTAGGCCTGAGCCTAAAATCCAAGTCATCATGTAATACATGTTATAAGATGGATATATTTCAAGAGACCTTATCCTCCACTGCTTTTCCAAAAAAAAAAAAAAGGAAAAGAAAAGAAATTCAAAGGTTTCAATTGTTTTCTTTCACACATATACAAAGTAGGAATGCAAATATTCTTAAATTTTTTTAAGCTTGTCAAGTCACCTATTGTGGACAAAGTAATCAAACGCATGTGAAAGAAAAGAACATTTCTCTGTAACAAAAAGAACTTGACAAAAATCCTAACAAGTAAAGCTATGAATGGAACATTAGTCTTTCTTGCCTTTTTTCTCATGAATTATTAAGAGACTACAACAAATAAACAAATGCATACGGTGGAAATGCTGCTGCTGGTCTGTTTGTCCATCTCAATGAAGGGAGGACACTTACTTTTGTATCAATAACCTTGGTAAGAGGGTGTGACCTTAGAGACTTTAGGGAGTGGTGTGGATGATCCTTTTGGTAGTTGAAGGAAATTGAGTTTCATTGTTGTGGGACTCTGGAAGAAATCATCTAGAAGCCAGGGACATTGGGAGTCCAGGCCATTACCTGGTCCCATGAACTTATTGATTTCCAAGTATCATTTACTTCCACCATCTCAGGTAGCTCCTATCGTCTCTGGGTTCTTGCTCCTGGCTTGTCCTAAAGGCAGATCCACTCCAAGACCAAAACAACTATGCCAAGCTGTCCAAGAAGTCCAATGCTCCTAAGCCCCAGAATCCAGTCATAGCAGCCTTCCTGTTCTCTTTCCAAACTTAATAAATACTTAATAAATAATAAGAAAAATAAGCTTGCTTTGTTGTTTTGATGATTTTTCTTGCCCTTCCCTCCCAAAAGGGGGGGGGGGCTAAGGAATAGATTCATCAAAAAAGAATAGATTCATTTGTTTTTTAAAACAAAAAATAAATATTCTATTACATCTCTTTTCTGTAATTACATGGCCAAATGATCAGTGTGTTACTCATTGTAGCTGCTAACTGTACCATAGCTATCTACATATACATATTAGTCTATTCTCAGCAGTTTGATGCAGTAGAGCCTATGGCTACCTGCTTTAAAGCTATACAAGGCTTGATGCTTTCTCTGAGGTGTAACCTAAAAGAGGAGAGACAAAGGACTGATAAGATGACTTAAGAGGTAAGGACACTAACCACCAAGCCTAAGGGACTGAGTTCAGTTCTAGGAGACACACAGTGGAAAAGGAGAACCTGCTCCAGCAAGTTGTCCTCTGACTTCCACATCTGTGCCATCGCACATATGTGTGCATGTGTAAGTTCATATGTGCATGTGCATACACACACACACACACACACACACACACACACACACACTTAAGTAATTGAGTAATTTATGTAGAAGAGAAGAATCTGCTGATGGGTGGTATCAGCAGCATAAGTGAACCATAAGTCTTCACAGGGGCTGTCCAAAGAGCAGCACTTTACAATAGAAGATGAAACTTGAAATTCACACACACAATCATAACACTGACCAAACCTTCATATATCCCTTCATGGTCTTTATGTCTGTGAACATTCTACCACTAATACAGTATTTTTAAATCAGCTCAATTCTTAATACAAATGAATTTTTGAAGACAATTGTATATACCCATTGTAAATATCCAATATTATAGATGTATATGTGTGTGTATATACATATGTGTATACATAGTATATACCATACATCATTTACCATTAATAGAAAGAAATTGAAAGACTTGAAGACTCTACTATGAGTAACCGAAGGCGCCTTCTCATCTCATATATTGAATGAATTACTATGAAGAACTGTTGATCAGAGTGCATAGTAGAGAAGAAATGAATTGTGCATATATATTATATATATTATATAATATATATACACATATATTATCACATCCCCCTAAACATGCACAATTACTATGTGCCAAGTGTCTCAGGGACATAAGAATTTCCCAAAGCCCCTCTACATAATGTGTCCCTTCAACAAAATTAAAGAGTGAGGGGTTTTCAAAACAGGTACATGGAACTTGAAAGAATGACAAGGCTGGGTGCTAGAGGCAAATCAGAGTGAGATAAATTGGATGTCACACACTTAGAATAAGGGTATGAAAGAGCAGGCTGTGGGCCACTTCACAATTATTTATTCCCAGAATTGAATTGTCTCTAAATACCTGTCACAAAGAAGGTCCTTCATACTGTTTGGTTTGAACGCCCTTCATCTCCTCTGTACCGTCTTTTTTAGACATACATATCTGAGCTCACAAATTACCCATCACAAAGAAATGGCTGCTGCTAATAGGACCCTTCATTGTGGCTGACAGTGCAGAACAAATGCTGGTCCCTGAGCTGAGACCAAATTTCTGGAATACTAACTGAGGTTCCCAACGGGGGATGACACATTACCTAGAGGTCACGCCAAGAACTCTGGAACAAACTCCTGCATTCTGCTGCCTCTCGCCACACTCACTACAACATGCCATATGCTTCAACTCTCTTAGGTAATCCTATTTTTACAGATTCATAATTCTCTAGATTTCTACTGCTCTAAACACCTAGCTTTCAACCAACCTATCTATTTTACAAGCTGAGTGATGGGCTGGCAAGATGGCTTAGCAAGGAAGGGCATTTGCTGGCCAGCCCAACAGCCTGAATCAGTCATGGCCCCACAATGTAGAGTGCCTGCCCACCTAAGTCATGCCCTCTCTCAACTGCCATAACAAATCCTGTTTTGTTAGCAAGGCACACCACATGAATCCATCAAAACCCCCAGCCTTTAATGCAGAAATAACAGGCTTTCCCCTGGGCTTGCCTGGACAAAGATTCACAGCACTGTCTGTCAAAGAATTTTCTTCTTGGTCACCCTGGCTGTGCCGTCTTAGTCAAGTTGCTTGAGTTCTCTGAGATGCTTTACCCACTAAGCATGTAAGGACAGTACATGCCCCACAAGTTGTGAAAAAGATTAAATGATGACTGCTTTTTAAAAGTGACTTATTGCCTGGTTACATGTTATCAAAAGCCTGAGGTGCTAGCTAGAGTTTGGGATGAGTACCTGCAGCCTCCGGAAAGGAAACTATGGGCCTGATGCCTGAAATGTTTTCAGGAAGTGCTCCCACAAGAGCCTCTACCTAAGAGATGGTAAACTACTTCGACAGACTGTTGCCCCCCAAGCAGATCCCCACACCTCTCCGTTAACACCCGCTCGAGCAGGCATCCATCTCTGTGTTTACAGTTATTCATCATGACTGGCTTTACTCACACAGAGTCTATGCTGTTAAACCAAAAGGCCCCACAGACCTCTAGTCCAACACCGCTGGAAGACTCAGACACACATAAACAAGGCATGGGTAGCCAGACTGCAGTGTGTTCCTTGAGATGGAAAACCTGAAATAGACCCTGCTAGAGAGTTCTTCAGAGCTCTAGTGAAGGAGGCTGCAAGTCAGAAAGTTTTCTGATCAACTTATGAGGCGGGGTGCCTGCCAGCCCCAAGCCAAAGAATAACAGTAGCTGTGGTGACTACAAGGAATAACATCATTGCAGCACGTTCCTGACTCTGAGCTCATGTGCAATTCTGATTCCAAAAACACACAGTGGGAGAAATGGCCTTCTCTGCTAGCCATCATTTAAATGCAGTCATGGGGGTCGGTGGCAGGGACATTATCTCCCGGAGGCAGCTATCAGATCTCACCCTATCCTACAATAACACCCTGTGTTTAAACAAGGGGCTCGGGTTCCCTCCAAAGGTGGTCATAGCAGTCACAGAATTGGAGGAGAATGGAAGAACTCAGGAAAGCACTGTTGAGCTCTCACCAACACAGGTGTGTTAAAGAACAACCTGTGACTGCGAGGGAAACGAGAGAGCACAGATGGTGATGTCTAGCCTGGCAACCAGTCGTCACTTTTGTGATCCTTCAATTCTCAGCTCGAGTGTAACAGACTTTTCCCCCTGAAATGGGAAGAGGATTAAGCAGGCAGGACATTTTCTAGGTTCTGTATAGCAAATGTTCATGTGCTTTCCTTCTGTAGCACTTATGGATTCTTTCTGAAGAAGGGGTAAGCCGGAGCAAAGTGATTTGGCATGCTTGCATTTGCTTTATCGGGACCAGCAAGCACAGACTGCAGGAGCTGCCCCGACCTGCGACCTGCGCTGCAAAGAGGCTCCCAGACCCCTGAGGGGGCTGCTGATTATTTTCCTTACAGGGATGCTCAGGTGAGCTATCCTCCTTGCAAAGCAGCAAAAGAGCTCATTCACCTCAGGAAAGTGGTCGCCAAGAGGACAAACATGATCTTTTTCATAGAAAGTTAATTTCTGACCAACTTCTCTAATCACCCTGTCTTCTAGAAGCCAGTTAGGCAGTGTGCAGTCAGTCACACAGACCTCGGGTTGCATTCCCACAGCTCAGCCTGAGGACCACTTTGAGAAGCAGATGAGTTTTTCCATTTTTCTGCAGGCAAGTTCCCCATGCCAGAACACAGTGCAGACCTAGATGACAATGGCTTGCGGGAGCATTTAACATTCACAGGATAATGCCTAGCAGGAAAAGAAGTATATCCAAGTACTTTCGGAATAGTATACCAACATAGAGAAAACTAACTGAAAAAGGCGTCTGCAGCTGACACAGTTGATCATCTCTGGAGGATAGCATAAGAACAATTTTTATTTTCTCCTCTTTTACTGATGTGACTTCCAAATATTAAAAAATGCAAATGCATTGGTTACATAACAAAAATAAAGTAATTATAAGAGATTTAAAGATACAGAATGTCATTTATAAAGTGTCTTTCCATTTACAAAGCAAATAAGCATTTCCACTAAGATAAAACGACTGATGGACGCCATTGGGGGAAAACTAGGCCACATCTCAGGCACCTTCATCGCCCCCATGACTGTGTAAGTGCACAGTGTATGTGGTACCCTTCAGTTGGAATAAGAAATTAGGTAAATAGCTCAGTAGGTAACTAAGTCCCTTACATTAGGCGCTCTACCAGGGTTATCAACGATGGAAAACCTGAACGCCAGCATGCCACAGGAGTGTTGATCCATCTGCCTTACTTGTATTCCGGCTTCCTTGGAAGTCTCTTTCAAGCTTGCCGATAGGATTACGTATAACTAAGCAGGCAGCCAGCAAGGTGTAGTTGGTCTGTGGCCTGGGCCACAACTGACTCCAACAAAGGGGAATGCCAGTCAAAGAAGAGATTATGTACATACGAAAGGGAAAGAAATGTCCATATAGGTATAACAGCAGCAATTTTCCCCTTGCTCTCCTTCTGCCTATTGGCAAGGCCGTGTGCTGAATGACTCCCTGTGTCATCTTGAATGCACCCAGGGTGCCCCACTAAACACTATTTCGAGCTGTATTATTGTTTTGGATGAGATTAGTATTTCAGACGGTAGACTCCGCAAGTCAGGCTGGCTTCCCCAGGGTACATGAGCAGCGTTCAAACCCTAAAAGTCCCAAGTAGACTAAAGGACGGGTAACTGATGCTTCTGTCCGGCTGTCTGGGCTGGGACACATCTCCTGGTGCTCTTTCCTCTCAGACTGTTATTTGCCCCTCCAGCTACACTGGTTCTCTAGCTGTTGAGCTAGGATTTCATGGAGATGCTAGCTTTCCTGGGTTTACAGTTTGTAGATGACACAGCATGGAATTTCCCAGCTTTCCTAATTATGTGAGTCAACGCCTCATCACAAACAAGCAAATAGGTGAACAATCTACGGGTTGTTTCTCTGGATAATCCTGAGGAACACAAGTCCTACTTTTATTGAGTGCCCTTTGAAGAGGCACTTTCGTGTACCCATGGAAGGGTACGTTTATCTCACATCAGGAATAAATCATTATGCTTTAAAACAGAGAAAAGGTCTCCGCTGCTCTAATATCTACCTTTTTGGTTCCTAGGACAGCTTGACCAGTTTCTGCTAAAGCAGGAGCCTCCTATTGATTCCAACACATGCACATTCACACCCACACCCACATACGCACATGCACATATGCACATGTACACACATACACACGCACACACACATGCACACACTATACACACATGCGTGCATACCTACACACACACACACACACACACACACACTCATTTGTGTGTGTGCCACCTCCAACTGTGGGTAGCCTTCCTATCGAGTATGCTACAGGCTTTATCTTCTACAGATCACAACAAAAAGAAAGTTGGCAAATTCCTCGGTAATCTCATTCCACATGTCCTTGGTAATCTCATCTACATGCCAATACCTGACTCAGGAAAGAATATGTGGTACTGCTGGGTGATTACAGAATTTTTGCTGTAAAAGTCACTTTGAGAATAGTCTCTTTGGTCAATGGGTGCTGTCATATCCTCATGAGGCTCACCAAAAAGAAAAAAAAAAAAAGTCAGCACAGTAAATGTGGAAGAGGAAAAAGGGGCAAGACAGGAACTGTGGTGACATCAGTGAACCAGAGAACTAACAAAACCTATAGGGTCACCCTTCAGGAAGTTAAGTCTTCTCTCCTTGTAGACTTCCTTTTTCTTAGTCTAATAGGTTTTGTTTTGAGGAATTTCCAATGCAAGTTAGCAGAACAACTCACAAAATATTTGTCAGGGCTTAGCAATCTGTCACCAGTTTAAGGCTCAGATCTGTCTCCCTGCAGCACCATCACAACCACCAAAGGCACCCTGGTGGGTCCCCACTTGCTTGACACCAGGGGAGAGTGAGTTTCAGTTGGATTCCTAGCGTCCAGAGCCAGGGTTCTGGAGCATCTCCCCAGCAATCATGACATCCAAGAGATTCAGCAGGTAGACGTAGGGAGTGGGAAGCTTTTTTTCATCTTAATTCCCTTATTTTTTTAAACCATTTCAAGTTGACTTTTCGATTATTTACAGCCAAAAGCATCTTCAATGATAAATCTATCTTTGTGTAATTAGCAGGAAATTTATGTATCCTCCTTTGAGCAAAGACCACAGAGGAAATGGTACTGAGATCCATAATTCTGCCAACATCCTCCCAAATCCTCACAGGATAGATCTTAAGTGATTACTTTCCAAAGAGGAAAGACAACTGAAAAGCCAGGAAAAAAAAAGATGAATTCTGCAACCAGCTGACACTCGTCTGAGAACTAGAAAGGGCCCACTGGATGGTGAAGCCTCACCTTTCTCAATGTTGAATGGGGACTGCAGCATTTAGAAACACCGATCGGCACCGTAGGTCATCCTGCCTGGGAATAATCTCCCTTTCTCATTTCAAGAGCTTTAACACACTTGGCCTTAGGGGAGTGTCTAAAGAAAAAGTTATCACAGGCAATTCGAACCATCAAATCCTGTCACCCGTGAGGTTTTTTTTTTTTCTCCCTCTAAGGCTTAAATACATTGAAAGAAATGCGCCAGATGCAACACAGAACAATGAATAAATGTAAACATAGGCTGGTTTTGCTTTGCTTAAAACGGTCCTTTTTCCTCTGACCTTGTCTAGGAGAGTGGGAAATGGGTTTTCCTGGTCTTGGAGATAAGCTGGAAGTGTCCCTTAAGGTAGCGGAGACCAGCACCAGCTTCCTGGCAGGACTTTGGATGGGGGTGGTGATAGGATGCTGGGACCATGGAGCATTTGACTTTGATATGACACTAAAGAAAACAACCTCTTTTGACTAGACACAGCAAAGCTTTCTACCACAGCGTGGGCAAACAGCCCCAGAGGGTGGCTGCTGTGAGGTCAGATTTTGTCCCTGAATGGTTCATGCTACAGCAGACCTGCTGTACTTTTGCACCATTGGCCATAGGAAGTAGAAAGCCCAAACGGTGACAAGTTAGCTTTTCCAATATTTAAAGGAAAAACAGAACCAAGCATGTACCCGTACATTCTTAAAATTGTATAACTCTTCCCTCCAGAGTGAACCAGTCCCTCCTGGAGCAGGGAAGAAGGGAGGGGAGCCTGGTCATGTGACTCACAAAGCTCAGTGACCTTCAAAACTCACAGGGCCCCTCCCAAGGTTATATGAGCAGTGAACAATGGCTTCTAAAGAGAAGCTTTTCGGGGACAGCCAGTGACCCAGTTTCTTAGTAATCTCCATGCTGCAGTAGGATTTTCTGTATCACATGTGCTCCCCAAAATGCTCCCTCGACATCCATTGGTTGCCAAGATGATGTGACTGGACTATATTCTTGGCGCTCTGTCTGGGAAGTATATATGGTTGTTAAGATCCCCTCAGGAAAAGTTACACCACAAAAGCCACACATTAAGTTTTAAAAACAGTTTTTCAGAACGATACTTTTAAACCAGGATTCAAATTCAATTTGTATTTTCGGTTGGCTTGACAGTCCTGAGAGTCTAAAAGACACTGAACTCCCAGAACAAGTTCTTGGTCACTCAGTGTTCCCTGCTGCACAATGTGCTGCTGTGTAAGACAAAGGCTGCTATGACATGGGAGGTTCTGTGGCTGGTGAACAACATTAAATATTTTTAAACAGTCGCACAAAAGGCAATGGCAAACTCCTTTTATTTTAATTCACTTACAAAATGTTACACCCACTTAGAAGGAACTACTCGATTCCCCTCAATGTAGTGGGGATTAATGAGGCCTGAATCTAAAGGAAGGGCCCAACACGCATGGCACTTCGGACTGTTGAGATTCCCAAACAATGCAAGAGCATTTCAAGTCACACATGGGATGTGAAGTGAAAATGCTCTTAGCGGGAATAGTCTCTAATAACACTTACCTGCTTCAGAGAGTGCTGTGAAGCTCTATTAACACCAGCAGAACACTTTGAGATCTTCAAATAAAATCATGATAGAAATGCAAAGTATTATTACTATAGCTCTAAGATAATTTCACACCTATGGATGAGAAAACCCCAGGCCGAGTTTTACACCCTCTTTTCTTGCCTGATAAACAACAAGTGCCAAGCATGGAGATCGTGACAGGCGGAAGGAAGACATCAGGGGTCCTCTGTCACCAAAAGTTTGGATCCTCCTCCAAGTCATTTCAGGGAACTTTCAGGGGAAAGTGAGTCCTTTAAAGGGAAGATTTAAAATGAGGATTAAATTTTGTTTTGTTTTGTTTTTATACCAGACCAAACAACAGGCAGCAGGTGAGTTAAGAGTCGTGAACTGTTGCTCCACAACTGAAGACACCAGGCAACACAAGTGTAAGTCATGGACGATGGTGGTAATAGTAACTCATAGTGAGTCCCACCAACGTAGCTATGGAAAAGGAATGACAAGGTACAGACAGAACTCCTCAGACTGTACCTGCAGTCAGTACTGTGGGGCACACCCTGTGATAGGGATCCAGTGAGGACCTTGAGCATGCTCCACAGGCAAGCTCTTGCTTTCCATATCAGATCTCCTGATTAGCTTAACTGTCCTGATTAAGATTAGAGATCTGGTACTAGTTGTGCTCTGGACGAACTACTTGGTTTAAGCCTTTCTTTCCATAACAACAACATCGAAACATCTGTCTGACCCACCTTCCACCATCTTCTTCATATGGTATTAGTAGACATTGGGGAAAATAATATTTGAAACCACATATCAATTATAGAATATATTAAAATGTACATATTAAAAGAAATAACCAACTAGGCTAAACCTTCTGGCTTAATGTGCACAATTACTTCATTGTGATAATGTAATAATTACCTGTAGGTTTAGACTATATTACATGATATGACTATTGTTAGAAGGCTGTGGGAAATAGAAGGGTTAGGAAAAGGAAATGTCAGAGTTAGGACTATTGCCCCGATTTATAAAGCCAGCAAGGGAACAAATGTAATATCTCTGGGAAACCAGTCATTGAACACCTTGTTCTAGGACCTGCACAGAAGGAGTCAATACGGAAGACATAAGGGGAAAACTCTCCATTCTCAGAAAACCCTAGAAATGCCAGAGGCTCAAACAATGTTCTCAAGCACATTTTATACATTAACAAAAGGGAGTTCAGTGGAAAAAAATTGAAAAGAGAAATTAAAATTCAGAGAAAAGAAAAAAATGAACAATTCAATTGTTTTGTTTTGAAATGTTAGAAAATGAAAGAGAATTGAAGCCTCTTCACAGGCCTGAACCCCAGGGAGTCCAAGACCCCAGACAGTAGACAGATGACTTTCCTGTCTCTCCCCTGGGTACACAAGCATCCTGCAATGTTAGGGAAGCCACTGGAAGGGAACTTCTTAGTACCCAGGACTGAAGTCATGGGGAGCTCACCAAAAATGTCCCTTTTAGAGATCTGTTTTGGTGACTTACTGTAAAACATTCAGCTCTTATACAGAATGGAAGAAGGTAATGATGTCTTGATTGTAAAGCTCCAACCATAGGCATTTACTCTGAATCTAGGTTACAGATGTATAAGCTATTAGTTAGGGTTCTCAAATTGTAAGTAAGATAAACCCAACTCAAGGGCAACTGGAGGTTAAATAAGGCATGGAGACAACCAGGAGTCAAGACAGCATGGTGACCAACTAACAAGAACTCCTAGCTGTGGTCTCATAGATATGTTCAGGGCAGAATGTCCACCTGCAACAAGGGAGAATGCTTTAGGTAAAGGTGTGGATTCCAGAGAACAAGCATGCACTTCGGCTAGCTTGTGGCCACTCTAAGTGCAGGGCTGCCAGAGTCTACTACAGCAGGCACCCAAAGGAAATTAGAGCACAGTGAAGAGAAAAGAGATAGATGGCCAAGGGGAAAAAAGGAAGGGTATTCATCTACACCCACCATGGCTCTCTTTAAAGCTTCCAAACAATCTACCTAGCAGAAAATCACTGATTCCTTATGAATATAACTTAAGATGCTAGCAATTAGTAACTGAGTGACTGACCACACACAGCAAAAAGGTCCATCTCCCTGATGTCCACAAAACTTAACCCTGACCTCTTTTTTTTTTTTTTTTTTTTTTTTTTGGCTTCTGAAAGTCTTGTTTCTCTTTTTTCTTTAAATTATATTTATTGATATCCTCGCCCCATCTCCCTCTTCTCTTTGTATCTGTGTGTGTGTGTGTGTGTGTGTGTGTGTGTGTGTGTGTGTCTATATATTTGCACATGGCACAACACGCGCATAGACGTCAGAGAAACCCTGCAGTAGTTAGTCTCTCCTTCTGCCCTGTGATGCCTGGAGACCGGATGTTCATCATCAGGATTGGCAGCAGCATCTGCCTCTGCTGAGCCAACCTTACCAGACTCACACGCCATGCCTATTAAGAGTAACTGCATTTGATACCTGAGGATAAAGCAAGAATTCCTACCTTTTTTATAGTAATAATGTGTTCATTTTGAAGACATTATCAGGAAACATATTTAAAAAAAAAAAGAAAAAAAAGAGTAGCCCAGCATCATGGTGGATGCCTTTAAAGCCAACATTCAGGAGGCAGAGGCAGGTGGATCTCTGTGAGTTCAAGGCCAGCCTGATCTACAAAGAACATTCCAGGACATCCAGGGTTGTTACCCGGAGAAACCCCGTCTCAAACAAACAAACAAAAGAGCAGGGACATGGCCCTGGCTCCATGCTTAGCAGTGCTTGGGGCCTTACTGAAGATTCAGCAGCTCTGACTACCCATGCAGCTAAAACCAGTTTCAGGGAGATCCGACACTTTTGGCTTTGAAGGGCACCTGTGCTCAAATGCACATACTCACACACGGGCCCAGGCATACAGACACAATTAAAAACAATTTCAAATTTGGTCATTAAATTTTAAAAGAATGAACAACGCTGGGGATATGTCAACCCATAAGGAGCTTGCTATACAAGCAGGAGGGCCTGCGCTTGGTCCCAGCCCCTACAGAAAAGAGGCTGCCATAAGCGATCCCCCTGCTAGAGAGGCAGAAACAGGAGCGTGCCTGCGACCAGCTGCCTAACCAATTTGTATGCTCCAGGCTAAGTGAGAAAGCAATGGTGGAAGATACCTGATGTCAACCTCTGTCCTACACACGTGCACACAAACAACACTTACACACTTATGTGCACATACACACCCACATATATACATATAAATACATAGATAAAAATGTACTTTTCAAAATATCTAATAAATTCATAAGGCTGCTTCTGCTCATGAGGAAGAGGAGGAGGAAGAAGTGGAGGAGGGCAAGGAAGAGGAAGACGAGGAAGATGAGAAGGAAATGACAGTAACAGCCGCAGCAGCACCAGTTGACATCTGTTCATCATGGAGCAGGACACTCTCTTGCACAACAACCATATGAGGCAGAATAAATCTTTTCATCTTCATTTCACAGACAGGTAAGAGAATAAACACTCAAAGAGAATGACTCATTTGTTCATGGTCCACTAACTAAAGTAGGACAAAACCAAGTCTGACTCCAGACTACCATCCCACCAAAGAATTCTCACTAAGACAATGAACACATTGTGGAAACGCCCCCTTCTCTAAAGGAATGGGAGCATACTGTCTAATTACAAAGTCCTCAAGATGGCTATACCATCTATAACTCCAGGAAGTTGTGAGCCCATGGGACTAAATGCTACAATAGCCCAGAAATGGCTCATGGATGCAGGGTGGTGACGAGTATATATGAAAATGAGAGTCATCTGCATTTTTTTCACGATGGTCACCTACTACATCAACATTCCAAGACAGCAGGGTCTATGCACCAGAACCTGGTCACCTTAAAGTAAATCCTCTGAACAGTTCTTATGTGTAACGTTTTAATGACTCAAAAGAGATTTTTCTAATTTCTTTGTAAAACTATACTTTACTCCCAGAATGAACATTAAAAACTCAAGTTTGTCATAAAGTTAAAAATAACTTAAAATAGAAAGTAAATCAAATTGGCTTTTCAACTTTAACCAAAGTGGTCACAGTCATAATTACTATAATAAAAATGACAGAAAAAAAAACTAAAATTGTCAAAAACATAATCGATGATGAAAACAAACGTAAAATTATGGCATATTTCACCTTGGCCTCCAAAGACTCTTGATGAAAGCACAGCCCTATAATTCCTCAGAGTGAATTCTCTAAATTAAAATACTTCATGCAGAACAGAAATTAAACAATGAATCAAAGAACACTGCTGTACAGAGGTATGCTTATAAATATACCTACAAAAATGAAACAATTACATTTTTTCCATGTAAAAACCAACTCAACCGTAATGTTTCACAGGAGACTGAGCTGCTATTTCTCCCTTTTGCTTCGAGCTTGGAAGTTCACCTCCTGCAACTTGCTTAGGAAGGTTCCAGCGCGACTGGCTGGAAGGTAATCAGCCCCACCAAACTGGAAGGTGGTCGCCATGATAGAAGACCAGCTTCTCTACTCAACCACACAACTCACTTCTGGGATAAACCTCATCCAACCCGATTGAAAGGCCGCTCTGCATCTTATTTTAAATGCTTTGTTTGGCCAGCTGGTTTTATTTAAATATTGACCAGGAGTGGTACCAGTGCATTCTTTCTCCATCGAGCATTAATCTTAGTAAACTTAGCACTATTGGAACGTCTTAACTGCTGGAAGGAAAGCAAAAGTCAGCAAACACGCAATCGCATTTGGCCACCCTCAGCACATCATTTTATTTGCGCCGGCGCTCCGCTAACTATTGCTCAGCACTTCTGCCTATGAGGGGGATGAGCAGGTGGCTAAGGAAGTTGTCCTGTCAGCTGTATCTTTAATCCAAGTCTTTAAATCTCTGAATAAAAGAAAAATCAATGTGGAAAAGGCAATGTTTGTCAAGGCCGTGTAATAAATACACTTACCTTTCCAGACTCTTCTCAGTGGATTTCCCTTCTTTGCTGGGCTTCAAAGCTGCAAGGAGATAAAAACAAAAGATTAAGGCATTTGAAAGTAAAGCGCCATGTTCCCTGTCCATGTTTTTCAACTGGTAGGTTGTGCTAGCTAGATATGCCATTGACAAAACTTGTCCCTCATAGCGGCCCAAACGTGTTTTAATGTCTTCC